>NW_016107448.1:4283605-4286474 GCF_001604975.1 Cebus imitator
TTTTTTGAGACGGAGTTTCGCTCTTGTTGCCCAGGCTGGACTGCAATGGCGTGATCTCGGCTCACCGCAACCTCCGCCTCCTGGGCTCAGGCAATTCCCCTGCCTCAGCCTCCTGAGTATCTGGGATTGCTACTTTTCTTTTACTTTGAACTTCATTTACTTTCTGACATTAAAGTTATGGGAACTGCTTTTTTAAAATATATTTTTCTCTATATATCTCCCACTCTTTTATATTCAAGCATTTTGAATTACCTCTTGCAAGGCATATCTCTGTAAACATACAGTTGAATTTTATAAGCCTATATAGTTGAATGTAATGTTATAACCCTGATTGTGAAGTTATTGCATTTATATACTGATTTGGTGTATCACTTTGGTTTCATTTCAGTCATCTTATTTGATTTTCTGTTTTTCAATGTTTCCTAGAAATTACCTCTGTTATCTTGATGTGCCTTATGATCTGTCTTATTGTTTTACATATGTTCCCTTCTGATATTCTGTAAATTACCGGGTGTTTATTTTCTTATTAGCAGAATTTGCTTTACCTGTTTATGTTAATCCTCAATCTATATTTCTTGATTTATCAACCTCAGAAACCAGGCAAAATGTACAAACTCTCATTAGAGATAATATAGTAATGAATTACTTATGCCTTCTCCTACAATAACGTTTTCCATCTTTTTGCAAATAAATTATTATATGTGTTGTATTAGGTAGCGAATCTTTTTACAGTTTATATCATAACATCATATCCATAACTATCAAAATCATGTTAACACATTTCTATGTTTATACGTAGGTTCCATGCTGCCACTATTACTTTGATACTGTTAAACTCAGATATTTGCTGTTTTATTTCTCTTGATTTTTAACTAGTCCAGATTGTTACACAAAGGGGATTTTATTTGGACACTTTACAGGACTATATGCTCCACAGACAAGTTGTTAGGGACTTTTTCGCATTTAAATTATTTTGATGTTCATCTGATTTGTAGCATTTGTTTATCAGTGTATTAAAAATATTTATCAATTACCTATTGGCTGTATTTTCTTTCAAATATATAGTTTTGTTACTGGGTATACAGCAATAAACAAGAAACTCAGACTGCAACTATATTAGAGCTCTCACTGCACAACAAATACAATAAACAAGTAAGTAAATATATAACAGAAATAAATACATAGTATGCTATGTATAGGATATGAAGGCTGTTTTTAGAAGTGGTTAGGACAAGCATCTGGGAACAAACAATCTGAAATCACTAAAGAGAGTGACTAAGCAGAGGAAATAGCAATTGCAAAAGACTTTGAGCCTGGAAAAATTCTGGCTTTTCCTAGGGAGGACTGTACAAGCAGAAAAAATTAAGTGATGGCGAAGGTTGTATAAGAGATTGGACAAATAGCTTTGGGCCAGCTCATTTGAAAGAAGTAGTTTGGATTTTAATCTAAGTAAAATATAAGCCACTGCAGAGTTCTAAAAAGTGGGGTTGAGTGATCTTTTTTAGGCTTTTAAAAAATTCCCTAGCTGTTGTCTTATAAATAGACTTTGGAGTCACTCAGTATTACCGAAATGCCTGAGGTCAGTTTGCTTAATATTTTTCTTTCTTTAAAAGTAAATACCTTCCCTTTGGATTTACTCATAACCCAACAAATATTTATTGATTTCTTTTCATATACTTAGTGAATGCACTTCTGTGCATTTTTTTTCCAAATAGATTTTTTCTTTAAGCTTGAATTTAAATAACCATTAAAATATTTTCTGCTTCGTGTATACTCTGTCAACTAGTGCCACAAAGGTGTCATGTAAGAGTTCGCCTAGAAACTCATTAACTTAAGATAATTATTGATTTGTGATCATGTGCTGGTAGGTTAATCAAGGGTCTGGTTGATAAAAGCGGGACTTAGCTAGACAAGACTTCAAGGTGCACTTTGGGCCCATGTCTGCCCCACGTGTTTATTATCCTATCTGAACCACTGAATAAATTAAGTATTCCATGTGAATGAGAGGCACAGATGTTAGTGCACTGAAAATCTTATAGGAGAGGGATCAATCCAAGATGGCCGTTTAGGAACAGCTCAGGATTGCAGCTCCCAGTGAAAGTGCAGAGGGTGAGTGGACTCCGCATTTTTATTGCCCACAGACTAGGAAATTCCCAGGCAGAGGAGCCCCATGGGTCGCCAGCAGGGCTGTTTCGGCCAGAACGGCTGTTTTGACCAGTGCGGCTGTGTCGGCCAGCGCGACTGCTTTGCCCTGCACGCCTGCTTTGTCAGTGCTCTGGCGCAGTGGTTCTCCGTACAAAATACACTCGTCTGGGTGCCCTTTTGGCTAGCGATTGGAGCCATGGGCAGTCACCCATTCATCTGTTTAAAAAGGGGACTGAACAGAAATCAGGACAGTAAATTCCAGGGCAAAAAAAGCACCACGAATCTCAGTGCCGCTGTTTGAGCCAGCACAATGAGTCGCCACACGGGAAAACACACAGATCACAGTGCCTCTTCAACAGGTGACTGGAACACCAGCTTTAAAAAAAAAAAAAAAAAGGCTCTGAGGCAGGGAGCCAGGCGATCAGGTTCGGCTGGTCCAATCCCCACAAAAAACAGCAATCAGTAACTCTCTGGATTGAGAGTTTCACAGCAGGCAAAGCTGAACACCAGACGATCCAGCTCTTTGGGGGAGGGGCGTCTGCCATTACCAAGGCACTCCAACACTATGGAGGTAGTCACCCAATGCTGAGGCAGCCCGCCGTTGCCAAGGCAACCCACCATTACAGAGACAATCCGCCAATACAGAGGCGGGCCACCATTGCTGAGGCAGTTCTAACTACACCCATATAAACAGGACTGCAGGGAAGCTCACTTGGCAGCTGGG
>NW_016107448.1:4289935-4291038 GCF_001604975.1 Cebus imitator
AGCACATCAAAAAGCTTATCCACTATGATCAAGTAGGCTTCATCTCAGGGATGCAAGGCTGATTCAACATACACAAGTCTATAAACATAATTCACCACATAAACAGAACTAAAGACAAAAACCACTTGATTATCTCAATTGATGCATAGAAGGCCTTTGACAAAATTCAACAGCCCTTTCTGCTAAGAACACTCAATAAGCTAGGTATTGACGGAATGTATCTCAAAATAATAAAAGCTATTTATGACAAACCAACAGCCAATATCATACTGAATAGGCAAAAACTGGAAGCATTTCCCTTGAAATCTGGCACTAGACAAGGATGCCCTCTCTCACCACTACTGTTCAAGGTAGTACTGGAAATTCTAGGCAGAGCAATCAGGCAAGAAAAAGAAATAAAGGATATTCAAATAGGAAAGGAGAGAGTCAAATTGTCTCTATTTGCAGACGACATGATGGTATATCTAGAAGACCCTATTGTCTCAGCCCAAAATCTCCTGACACTGATAAGCAACTTCAGCAAGTCTCAGGATACAAAATCAATGTGCAAAAATCACATGCATTCCTATACACCAATAACAGACTTAAAGCGAGCCAAATCAAGAACAAACTTCCATTCACAATTGCCACAAAGAGAATAAAATATATAGGAATACAACTAACAAGGAACGTAAAGGACATCTTCAAGGAGAACTACAAGCCACTGCTCAACGAAATAAGAGAGGACACAAACAGATGGAGAAACATTCCATGTTCATGGTTAGGAAGAATCAATATCGTGAAAATGGCTATACTGCCCAAAGTAATTTACAGATTCAATGCTATCCCCATCAAGCTACCAATGACCTTCTTCACAGAACTGGAAAAATACACCTTAAACTTCATATAGAACCAAAAGAGAGCCCGCATAGACAAGTCAATTCTAAGCAAAAAGAACAAAGTGGGGGCCATCACACTACCGGACTTCAAACTATACTACAAGGGTACAGTAATCAAAACAGTATGGTACTGGTACCAAAACAGAGATATAGACCAACGGAATAGAATAGAGGTCTCAGAGGCAACACAACATATCTACAACCACCTGATCTTTGACAAACCAG
>NW_016107448.1:4291642-4301943 GCF_001604975.1 Cebus imitator
AAATTAGTTCATCCATTGTGGAAGACAGTGTGGCGATTCCTCAAGGACCTAGAAACAGAAATTCCGTTTGACCCAGCAATCCCATTACTGGGTATATATCCAAAGGATTATAAATCGTTCTGCTATAAGGACACGTGCACACGAATGTTCATTGCAGCACTGTTTATAATAGCAAAGACCTGGAACCAACCCAAATGCCCATGGATGATAGACTAGACAGGGAAAATGTGTCACATATACACCATGGAATATTATGTAGCCATCAAAAATGATGAGTTTGTGTCCTTTATAGGGACATGGATGAACCTGAAACCATAATTCTCAGCAAACTGACAGAAGAGCAGAAGATCAAACACCGCATTTTCTCACTCATAGGCGGGTGTTGAACAATAACAACACATGGGCACAGGGAGGGGAGCACTACACACTGGGGTCAGTTAGGGGGGAATAGGAGAGGGATGGTGGGGGGTGGGGAGTTGGGAAGCCATAGCAAGGGGAGAGATGCCAGGTGTAGGTGATGGGGAGGAAGGCAGCAAATCACACTGACACATGTGTACCTATGCAACAATCTTGCATGTTCTTCACATGTACCACAAAACCTAAAATGCAATAAAGTAAATATATGAAAAAAAAAAGAAAAGAAAATCATATAGGAGTGGAAGACGCTTAAGAAAAGCAAAATGGAACATGATGCCTCTTTTGTTCTGGGCTTAGAGATTATACACTGCCACCTTTTCCTCACAACTGTTCATGGTTAAAACAAGTCACACAGTTAGGCCCATCATCCATGGGGCAAGGAAGCAAAATCCACCTCCAGTGGAAATACTGCAGAATCATATGAATGATGGCTGTGAATACAAGGGGAAATGGAAAATTGGGATCAATAATACTAATTGCCATCACCAGATTTTTTAATTTTTGCCTGAAGTACATGCAAATGTTTTATTAAAGATTCGTGTTTTCTTTTCATTAATTAAAACTCTTATGTTTTTTAATTTGAATATTTTTGTTTTGTTTCCTTTGGTATTCTTTTAAGTGGGATTGAACAGCTGTGTATCTGGCAGATATTAGTCTACATGTTTAGCATGAGGTTGTGACCACTTCCTAGTACTTTAGCATCGATAAAGACTTTTTAAATCTTTTTTTTTTTTTGGTAAATTATATTGTTTTCAAGAATGGAGTATTATAATTATGCTGCCTACTTTCCAGAAGTTGAAAGCGTTTTTAAGAGCTATGAAGACAGCTATCATTCAGAGTAATTCCTTTTGGGAAAAAGAAACATTTTCTCAAAATAGAAACAATTAGCTGATGGGACTTTTTATAAATAATTTTTTCAGAAATAATATAATTAACTTATTACCAGTTTACAAAAAATAAAAAAATAAACTGCCTGTCAGAAACCTCGTCCCTCTAAAGGCTTCACACTAGCCTATCTTTGCTTCCTTCAGCCGTGCAACTAGGAGGCTCTGAGCTTGCACCGGCAATGGCAAGGTCAAAATAAAATAGCAGATCTCTAATTATTTTTATAAGTTATTTGAACAATCAGAGAGCCTATGCAATGTTAAAAATCTATTTTGCATATGATTTCTGTATTAGTTTCCTGCAGCTGGTATTATGAATTAACACAAATTGGGTCTGAACACAACAGAAACTTATTATTTCACAAAGCCAGGAGTCTGAAGTTAGCACCATTGAGTTATTATCAAGGTATCAGCAGGGTTTCCTCTGGAGGTTCTAGGGGAGAATCTACTCCTAACCTTTTCTAGCTTCTAGTGATGGCAGGTCTTGTAACCACATCACTCCACACTTCAAGGCCAATTTCTTGGAATCCTTCCCTACTGCATTTTTACATCATTTCTTCTGTGTATGTGAGTGTAAATTTGTGTAAAAGTTCTCTCACCCCCGCTAATAAGGACACATACATTCTGCTTAGGGCCCACCTTTAAGATCCAGGATGATCCCCCAATCTCTAGAACCTTAAGTTAATTATAAGTGCAAAAACCTCTGTGCTTATATGGTGACATTTATATATTCCAGGGATTATATTCCTGCTATTTTGGGGAGAGGAAATCATTTATCAATTTACCAAAATCTTGTTGCATGTCTTGTCTACTTTCAATTACAATGATTCCTTTATAAATTTATTCTCTCAGTGTCCTCTTTTTCTATTAAATGTTGGCTTCTTTTAACTTGTTGTCCTTTGGGTTTCTAGTCATTGAAGGGAATGAAACTGTAGCAGCCCACCTTAAACCTTTCCTTATAAATACTCTTCCTACCCCCACACCACTCCAACCTTGTCAGGTTGTTATTTATGAATGTACTTTTTAACTTAACCTTATAAAGGGTTTTAGTTAAACCCCTTTTTTTGATAAAAATGCAAACATATCACCTCTTGTATTTTATATGGAAATACGCTGCTATATATGATTAATAATTTTCATACTTAGTCATGCCATCTTACTCATATTATTTTCTGAGTAAATACCTTTGGCCTTTCTTCATAAGACACGGTATTTGTATATCTGGGAAGGTGTGTGTGTGTGTGTGTGTGTGTGTGTGTGTGTGTGTGTGTGATTACTTTTAATCTACTCAGCTGGGTTTAGAAATTAAAAAAATGTAGCTTGCACCTAGTAAAAATTCAAAAATGAAGTGCTATACACTGTTTCACAGAAGCATACACTTTTGACATGAAGGGTTTGTTGCTGATGTTATTTTAGATAAGTAACCTGAAATTATTAAGTATATAATATTCAAAAATTCTAACATTTAGCTTAAATTTCAGCAAATTGCTTGAATGAATCTTTAAAGCAGACATGAAAGAACAATCATAACTTGCAGTTAGAGAAACCTTGTACTTTCTGTGTTTTAAAAATCTGTAATATTGAATTCTAAGTATGTATCATCAAAATAATTACTAATGTTAAGACTTTGCAACTGCAGAGGAAGTTTATGTGCTTGCTAGGATTACATAATTTCTTTGTATCAAGTCCAAAACAATCTTCAGTTCTTAGGTCAGTGCATTTTTACCATCTTCATTTTTCCAGTAAAAAATCTATATTTTCTTTACATTCGTTATCATCAGCTTAGGCAGCGAACTAAAGACACAGTGAGGGCGCTGAGCCTAAGACTGCATCTGCACCGTGCTACCTATAAGCATCCTGTTAAAATAAACAATATTTTTGGCCACTATGACAACCACATTTTATTTAAAAAAATAAATTCCAAGCTACTAAATTATGCGAAAAGCAGAAATGGCTCTGCTGACAGCCAGGACATGATATTTCCAACCACATATCAATAATGCTTACAAAATACAAGTGCTTCAGCAAGACAGTTCTGTGAGCTGGACTGAACCAGGGGCACAAGCAAGGCCACTGTACAGTCTCACTGCCAACAGCAATGACTGCTGCTCCTCCAGTAGTGACAATTCTAGGCTCTCCCCAGGCTGCAAACATCCCAACTATCAAAGCCCTGGATCACAAAATTCCTCCCAGGTCTTGACAGACTGCCTGAGCCTTCTGAAAACATCCAGCACAAAGGCGAATCCTGTTAGAAGCCTGGAGCTCTTTCAAACCACCAATTCTGTCCTATATAATTCCCCATACTTGCTTTGAGGTGCACTCTTCCTTCCTGAGGCAAGCTCAATGTACATTATTATTGCCTATCGATGTGTTTCTTCTGGTTAAATTAGTGAGATTTTAAAATTATCTGTCAACATTGAATAATTTTTTCTTAAAATATTGTTCATAACAATAAAATGTGATGTGAAAAGTTTTGCTGTTGATAACTCTAATGAAAATAAATGCCTGGTATAGTCATTGGTGCTATTCATATATATTCTTATGCATTAGTCCTCCGATATTTTTTTCTCTTCTATCCATCCACAGGATACTATTGCATTTCTACACCCCCTTTGAAGTAAGGCATGCCTCTATCATTTTTCATGGTGAATGAAAGATGAGGGTCAATTCTCCCCAGAAATTTCAAAATTAATTTTACTTTTCCACCCTCTTTCTGCTCCATATACCTGACTGTGAAAGTATATATTGAAAGGGACCCTTTCTTATGCCACAGTCCTGAGGAACTATGAGAACTAGTACTTTTCCCCCTCCAAACTCACATTAGATATCTAGCATAAATAAAAATAAGATGTTAATGTGTTTAGCTGGTGAAAATTTTATTTCATTGATACCACAGAACTACCTAACTTATCCTGACTGATATGAAACACAACTGAAGTTGTGAATGATTTTTATTGTAAAGTTATACATAAACTTTCTAGACAATTCAGAAATTATAGTTGGTAATGAAATTTCATTTTTATGTCAGTGAACCCCTATTTATGTTGACAATTCTTCCAAATGATTCAGGAACTCATGTATTTGCCAAATGTTTAACTATATTTTAAAAATTTAAATGGATACATAGTAGTTCTGTGTGTTTGTTGGGGACCTGAGATACTTTGAAACAAATGTACAGTGCAAAAAAAAAAAAAAATCACATCTGGGTAAATAAAATATCCATTATCTCAAATATGTATCGTTTCTTTGAGTTAGAAACATTTCAATTATACTCTTTTGGTTATTTTAAAATGTACAATAAATTAAGGTTGACTGTATCCACTCTGCTGTGCTATCAAATACCAGTTCGTATTTATTCTAGCTAACTATATTTTTATTTCCATTAACTATTCCCACTTCATTTTCCCCAATACCCTTCTCAGCTGCTGGTAACTGTTCTTTTGTTCTCTTTATCCATTAGTTCAATTGTTTCAATTTTTAGCTCCTACAAATAAGTGAGAACATGAGAAGTTTGTCTTTCTGTGTCTGGCTTATTTCAGTTTCCATAATGTTCTTCAGTTCATCCATGTTGTTGCAAATGAAAGTATCTCATTCTTTTTTATAGCTGAATATTACTACGTCCTGTATAAGTAACACACTTTCTATTTGTCTGTTGATGGAGAAATAGGTTGCTCCCAAACCTTGGCTATTGTGAATAGTGCTGCAATAGATATCTGCATGAGGATGCAGATATCTCCTTGATATAATAGTTTTCTTTCTTCTGAGTATATGCTGAGCACTGGAATGCTCCATAGTGGCTGTGCTGATTTCAATTCATATAACAGTCTGTGAGGGTTCCCGTTTCTCCATCTCCTTGCAGCATTTTTAAATTGCCTATCTATCTTTTGGGTAAAGCAATTTTCATAGGGGTGAGATGATTTGTCATTGTAGTTTTCATTTACACTTCTCTGATAATTACGGATGTGGAGCACCTTTTTATATACCGGTTTTCCATTTGTATTTCTTGTCTTTAAAAATATCTATTCAGATCTTTTGCCCATTTTTTATTGAATTGTTAGATTTTTTTCCTATGGAGTTGTTTGAACTCCTTATATATTCTGTTCTTAATCCCTTGTCAGATGGGTAGTTTGCAAATATTTTCTTCCCTTTTTTGGGTTGTCTTTCACTTTGTTAATTGTATTCTTTGCTGTGCAGAAGACTTTTAACTTAATATGATCCCATTTTTCCATTTTTTTGCTTTGGATGTCTGTGCTTGTGGGTTATTACTCAAAAAATCTTAGTCAAGTTCAATATCTGGAAGTTTTCCCCAATGTTTTCTTTTAGTTGCTTCATTGAGTGAGGTCTTATTTAAGTTTTTAATCTATTTTGATTTAATTTTTGTATATGCCAAGAGACAGAGGTCTAATTTCATTCTTCTGTATGTGTATATCAAGTTTTTCCAGCACCATTTATTGAAGAGACTGTTCATTACCCAATGCATATTCTTGGCACCTCTGGTGAGTTCAAAGAATATGTATGAGTTTGCTGTGAGATCTTTATTGTGTTTCATTGTTCAATGTATCTATTTTTATGTGAATATTAGCCTATTTTTGTTACTGTATCTCTGTAGCATAATTTGAAGCCAAGTAATATGATGCTCAATTTTTTTTTCCTTTTTGCTCAGGTGGCTTTGGCTGTTCTAGGTCTTTTGTGGTTCCATATAAATTTTAGAATATTTGTCGTATTTCTGTGAAGAATGTAATTGGTATTTTGATAGGGATTGCATTAAATCTATAGATTTATTTGGGCAATATGAACATTTTAACAACATTAATTCTTTCAGTCCATGAACTTGGAATACATTTCCATTTCTTGGTATCCTTTTCAATTATTTTTATCAGTGTTTTTTCATTTTCATTGTAGAGATTTTTCATTTCTTTGGTTGAGTTTATTCCTAGGTATTTATTATTGTTTGTAGCTGCTGTAAACTAGATTCCTTTCTTGATTTCTTTAATTTTTTTTCTGTTGGCATATAGAAATGTACTTATGTTTCTGTGTAGATTTTACATTCTGCAAATTTACTATATTTATTTATCATTTCTGATAGCTTCTGGTGGAGTCTTTAGATTTTCCCAAATATAAGATCATATAACCTAAAAACAAATATAATTCGACTTCTTCCTTTCCAATTTGGATGCCTTTTATTTCTTTCTCTAATCTGATTGCTCTAGTTAAGACTTTCAGTACTATATTGAATAATGGTGGTGAAACTAGAAATTCTTATCATGTTCCTGATCTTAAAGGAAAGGCTTTCAATTTTTCCCCATTCAGTATTTTACTAGCTGTGGTCCATCCTGTATGACTTTACTTGTGTTGAGATATGTTCCTTTTTGTATTAGTGCGTTTTCACACTGCTATAGAGAACTACCTGAGACTGGGTAATTTATAGAGAAACGAGGATTTACTCACAGTTCTGCATGGCTGGGGAGGCCTCAGAAAAATTAGCTGAAGGGGAAGTAAAAACCTTCTTCACATTACATCAGGAGGGACAGAGAGAGGAAGTGCCACACTTTAAAGGCATCAGCCTTCGTGAGACCTCACTTACTGTTATGAGCACAGCATTGGAGAGGCTGTCTACATGACCCAATCACCTTCCACCAGGTCCCTCCCTCATCATGTGGACATACAATTAAAGATGAGATTTGGGTGGGAATACAGTGTTAAACTATATCATGTTGCCTTGGTCCCTCCCAAATTTCATGTCCTTTTCACATTCAAAACCAATCCTGCCCTCCCAACAGTCCCTCAAACTCTTAACTTATTCCTGCATTAATTTGAAAGTCCAAAGTCCAAGATTTCATCTGAGATAAAGCAAGTCACTTTTGCCTATGATCCTGTAAAATTAAAAAAAAAAAAAAAAAAAAAAAAAAAAAAAAAAAAAAAAAAAAAAAAAAAAAAAAAAAAAAAAAAGTTAGCTACTTCCAAGATATAATAGGGGTACAGGCATTGATTAAATATTTCCATTAAAAATGGGAGAAATTGACCAAACCAATGGGGCTTCAGGCCTCATGCAAGTCCAAAACCCAGAAGAAAATAATTCTTAAAGCTCCAAAATGATCCCTTTTGACTCTATGTCTCACATCCAGGGCACACTGATGCAAGGGATGAATTCCCAAGAACTTGTGCAGTTCCACCTCTGTGACTCTGCAGGGTACAGCTCACATAGCCACTTTCCCAGCTTGGCATTGAGTGCCTTTGGCTTTTCCAAGTGCACAGTGCAAGCTGTTGGTGGATCTACCATTCTGGCGTCTGGAACGATGGTGGACCCCTTCTCATAGCTCTAGGTAGTGCTCCAGTGAGGACTATGTGTGAGGGCTCCAACTTCCCATTTCCCCTGTGCATTTCTCTAGCAAAGGTTATCCGTGAGGGCTCTGCCCTTGTATCAGACTTTTACCTGGACATCCAGATGTGTCCATACACCCTCTGAAATCTAAATGGAGGATCACAAAGCTCAACTCTTGCCTTCTGTATACCAGAAGGTCCAACACCACATGAAAGCTGCCATGGCCTGAGGCTTGTACCCTCTGAAGCCGTGTCCTTAATTGTACCTTGGCCCCTTTTAATCATGGCTGAAGCTGAAGTGGCTATCTTGCCATACCTCTTCTGTTTTTCAGCGTATTTTTTTCAAACCATTCTACAAATATTTCAGAGTCATATTTACTAAGGAGCCATTGAATTTCAAAAAAATATATATAGTTGTTAATCAGAAAAAAATCATAATTAAGAAATAATAATGTTAAGAAACATCAGCTCATGTCTATGATCCTAGCACTTTGGGAGGCAGAGGTGGGCAGATCACTTGAGGTCAGGAGTTTCAGACCAGCCTGGCCAACGTAATGAAACCCCGTCTCTACTAAAAATACAAAAATTAGCCAGGTGTGGCGGCAGACGCCTGTAATCCCTGCTACTCAAGAGGGTGAGGCAGGAGAATCGCCTGAACCCAGGAGATGGAAGTTGCAGTGAGCTGAGATTGCACACTTCATTCCGGCCTGGGTGATTGAACAAGACTCAGTCTCAAAAAAAACAAAAAAAGAAAGAAAGAAAGAATGTTGAATGTTTGTTTCATACTTCTATTTAGTCCCTGTAATTATTTAGTTCGCATGACTATGTGTTTGTATATTTATGCTGTGTTTGTGTATGTATAAATTACAGGCATTTATACCTAAATTGACTGATTTGGCAATATTATAGACATACAGAACACATTACTAAAAAATTCAGTTGATGAAAATGCCTGTCCTTGTAGAGTTTACATTTATGGTAAAGAAAGAAAAAAAGATATGAACAAATAAGTAACTATTTAGCATAAGGCTGGAGGTACTACCGTCTTAATTACTATCACAGGGAATGCAACAGTGAAATGTGACACTTGAGTCAATATCTGAAAGAGGTGACTGAGCAAACGATTGTAATAACTTACAGTTTTATTTTGAGCAATATAAAACATTGCCATAAAGTATTAAAGGTTAGAAATGTCATAATCTGATTATGCTCTGTCAGTATAATATTGGCTGATCCATATGTAATATTTTTATTTTAAAATTTTAATTATTCGGGGAATATAATAGCTGTATATATTTATAGGGTACATGTGGTGTTTTGATGAAGGCATGACCAAATCAGGGTTAATGATCAAATCAGGATAATTGGGATATCTATCATCTCAAGCATTTTTCATTTATTTGTGTTAGAAACATTCTAATTTCACTCTTTTAGTTATTTTAAAATATACAATAGAATAGTGTTAATTATACCCAACCTACTGTGCTACTGAGTATTATATCTTACTCATTCTAATTAACTGGATCTTTGTACCCATTAACCATGCTTTACTTTATCTACTACTATCTGCTACATTTTAAAATTACTTGTTTTTATCTTTATCCATAGCCAAGATTTGTGAAAGACTTGAAGATATCAAATATTTGAAAAAGATATCTTATTTTTAATTATCAATTATGCTTGGCTTACTAATCTCTACCACTTTAATACAGTAAATGATCAGAAAACATTGAATTGATCCACTCTGTCTCCTGATTTTTTTTTTTTATTTCAGGTCATAACATTATATTCTCACTTCTATTAAGTGTATAGAAAACTGGTTCATTTGAATAAAACTTGTGGGTTTTTTGTTTTCTTTGTGAAATCAGAGCTCAACTATGTCAAAGAAGACCAAGGTAAGGCTATACACCACAAATACCTGATGTATGTGTATGTTAGATTTTGGAGGGAAAAATTGATTAATCAATGTATCAGGTCATTAATCTATTGTGCAAGAATGCTATAAGAATTCAGGGTTAGGATATTAACATTTTAGGTAAGGAAACTTAGAAAGACATTGCTCAGAGGGTGATTTTTGAATAATCACCTGAGGGAAATGAGAGAACTGATCATGCAGATATAAGTGAAAAGAGAAATACAACAGAGAAAATAAAAACTGCCTCAGAAAGAGTCTGCGTGCAGTGTTGGAGAAACCTTTTTGAGGCAAATGAGTTAGAAGTGAAGAAAAAAGGGAATTGAGAATCATATGTAGGAGGCATGATAAAAATTAGAAAGTTAGGGCAGATGCAGTAGCTCAAGTCTGTAATCCCAGCAATTTGGGAAGTCAAGGTGAGTGGATCACTTGAGCTCAGGAGTTAGAGATCAGTTTGGACAACACAGTGAAACCCCATATCTAGCAAACGCAAACACACACGTGCACACATACACACACACACATGCACACACACACACACTAGCTGGGCACAGTAGTGTGCACCTGTAATCCCGCCATGGGAGGGAGGCTGAGGTGGGAGGATCAGTTGAGCCCAGGGGGCAGAGATTGCAGTGAGCTGAGATCATGCCACCGAACTGTAGCTTAGGTGACAGAGCCAGACCCTGTTGAAAGAAGGAAAGGAAAGGAAAGGAAAGGAAAGGAAAGGAAAGGAAAGGAAAGGAAAGGAAAGGAAAGGAAAGGAAAGG
>NW_016107448.1:4302158-4310566 GCF_001604975.1 Cebus imitator
AGAAAGAAAGAAAGAAAGAAAGAAAGAAAGAAAGAAAGAAAGAAAGAAAAGAAAGAAAGAAAGAAAGAAAGAGAAAGAAAGAAAGAAAGAGAAAGAAAGAAAGAAAGAAGGAAAGAAAGGGGGGAGGGAAGGAGGGAGGGGGAAGGAGGGAGGAAGGAAGGAAGGAAGGAGGGAGGGAGGCAGGAAAGGAAGGAAGGAAAATAAAGGAAGAAAGGAAATAGAGGGAGAGAGGGGGGAAGAGACACAAAGAGAGAAAGAAAGAAAGAAAGGAAGGAAGAAAGAAAGAAAGAGAAAGAAAGAAAGAAAGAAAGAAAGAAAGAAAGAAAGAAAGAAAGAAAGAAAGCAGAAAAAAGAAAAGATAAGAAATTTCACAGTGTCAAGTTATCTAGAAATTTGTAAGGTTTTGGCTTTTAATGCAAATAGAAACCCACTAGTAGTTTTTAGCAGAAGATTGGCATGCCCAGCCTTATGCCTGGATGAAATCACTTATGAGAGCAAAGTTACAGAGCAGTTGGGAAGCCAAGGCAATAATCCAGGAGGAAGATAAAAATGTCTTGGCTATCATGTCATAGTATCTAAGATTAAACAAATAAATGACAGGCTTTGACAACTCAATCATAAATAAGACTTTGATTGATGTCATTTGAATTTTTTTTTTCATTCTGAACAACAGTTGACAGACTCCTTGAAACCAAAGCCAATATTTCAGAAATTGCTGATGATCTAAAGGACAGATTCAACATGTAAATTTATTTTGTTTGGCATTCAACTGTTTTGTAGCAACATTTAAAAATTGGAATGATTCATATGAATTATGGTTTTCCAGATTATCTTGAAATGTCAGACCCTCTGGAACTACTTGGCTCGGCATAAACAACAGGAGTTGGTGAGTGTGTGCCTATTTATACAAGACCCTGGACGTCCCAATTTCTCCCAATCCCCACCAGGCCTGACTGCAGCTCTAGTAACCAAGACTAAAAGTAAGTTGCATTACACTATCACATTTGCCCTGTTGTTTTTCTTATAATGTAGACATATTTCATTATACATCTCTCTCAAAAATGACAAGATAAAGAGATGCAGAACGTAGCCTTCCACCACTTTTTGTTTTTCCAATTTATCTGTTGTCTTAGTTAATTTTGTGTTCCTAAAAGAGAGTATTGAGACTGGGTAATTTATAATAAACAGAAATATATCATATCATAATGCTGGAGGCTAGGAAGTTCAATATTAAGATGCCGGCATGTGGCGAGAACTTTCTTGCTGCATCATTACATGGTGAAAAGTGAGAGGGAGAGGGAGCTGGCTCCTGAAAGTCCTTTTGTAAAGGCTTTAGACTACTCATGACAGTAGAGCCTTCATGGTCTAATCACCTCTTAAACACCGCACTTCCAAATACTGTAACACTGGCAATTAAATTTCAACACGAGTTTTAAAGAGAATGAACATTCAAACAATAGCATGGGTGGTAATTGGGCTTATGAGATTTCATTGATAATTTACAAAATTTAATTTTCTTGTATGTGAAAATAATTGACCCATATTTGAGTTATTTGATATTAGGAACTAAAACCAAAACAATTTTATTGCCAACAAAGGCCATTTCTAACATGTCTTTAAATTATGAAATTGCTAATGAGGAAAATATTTATGGGTATGGAGGTCTTTTCACTCATTTAGGACTATTATACTCCATGGCTCTTCCACTAGTCAAAACTTTATTTGTATCCCTACTCGTAATTTAATCATCAAACTTCTTTCTTAAATTCAAATTTTTGTTTCTCACTTAGAAGCAGGAAGGTCTACAAAGATCAGGGTATTTCTCAATCTATTGTTTTGATTTTTATTATAACTAAGACAACTATAATTCTTATGATTGAAATTATCTGTAGAGAATAAATACATATATCTATATTTTTATTTAATAAATTTTCCTATTCTATTGATTAATTAAAAATAAACTGTGAAGAGCTACTAGTGTTTCCACTAATAGTGTATATTTCTTCAAATTAGTTTTTAATTCGTGAGGAAGAACAGGCCATAATGGCTATTGCATACTTAGAAGTCAGATAAATATCATTCAGGTAACTGAAGGATGGGCGAGAAGTGTCATTAAATGCACTAAGGCGACGTTATTACAAATAAGAGCCCTAGCTCTCAGGTGAGATAGAAATGGGTTCAAACCCCAGAACTGGCACAGAATACATATATGTTTTGGAACAAAGGACTTACGCTCTCTGTGCCCAAATTTTATCTATATAATGAAAATAATACTAGTACCTATCTCAAAATCCTGAGAGAGTTAAATTATCTAACATTTCATTGTGTTCTTGCATTAGTATCTTATTTCATACAGTTCAATAGTATATCATCTAAAATGCTATTTTCTGTTCTCTAATTGTATTTTTTAAACACTTCTTATAATTTGAAATTTCATCCAGCATTCCTATATATATTAATAGTACTGAGAAGGTAGTAAGTTTGATAGAATATTTATTAATAATATTTTTTATCATAGAAATGTAAACATTGAATATTCTATATCACAGCATAGCAATTATATCATTATTACTTGAGGGTGTATTTTCTTCCCCAAACCAACACAACTAGTAAGTTGTGAATCCAGTATCTGAAAATTCAAACTTATAAATACAGATCATGGAAGAAAGGCACAATTATCTGGAGGCTTGTTAGATAGCGCTGGACTAAGTGCTTCTTTTATTTTAAATCTGAACTCTTGTTAGTTATCTATAATATACTAATTCCAGAATGTTTACATCACAAATGACCTGGAAAACACAAGAGAAATATTTAGGAATCAGGTTACAAAATGGAATGTGCAACACACGTCCTCTACCAATATCCAAGTTTCAGGTAGCCTGGATTTGTATTTGGCTATGTGGCATTAATAACATTATTTTCTCTGTGCCTCAGTTTTTTTTACTTATAAAAGAATGCTAATATTAGGTGATCTACTTTACATATTCCAATTATAATAATAATATAAAATAATATAAACTATACAAAATAAAATAAATTATTGTATTGGTTTGGGTAGTCACAGAGTCTGAGCTTAGTAAATTATGGTAATTATTATTACTATGAAGGCACAGAAAACACACAGGATATGTAATGAGATGGTGTTATGTGTTGAATGAATTGTGTTCCCCTAAAATCTATTTGGAAAAGACAGGGTCTTTAATTTAGTATGACCAGCATTGTTCTTTACAGGAGAAATTTAGAGGCAGATACACTGAATGCTGTGTGAAGGTGAAGGTGAGATTAATGTGATGGAGCAAAAATCCTGGAACACCAAAGATGGCGAAGAAATCACCAGATGCCAGGAGAGAGGCATGGAACAGATTCTTCTTCATATCCCTCAGAAGGAACTAATACCGCTCACATTTTTATCTTGAACTTTAAAACTTCCTAAACTGTAAGGCAATAGATTTTTTATGTTTAAGCCACCCATTCTGTGCAACTTTGTTATTGTAATCCCAATAAACTAATACAAAACTAATACAAATATTCTCATGTATTACATAATGACATTTCAGTCAGTGATGGATTGCTTATACGACAGTGGTCTCATAATGCCATGTTTTTACCATACCTTTCTTATGCTAAGAAATGTTTAAGCACACAAATTTTAATCGGTTTTTTATAATTGCCTACAGTCTTCAGTATAGAAACATGTTGTACAGGTTCGTAGCCCAGGAAAACATACCATATGACATAGCCCAGGTGCGTAACAGGCTATAGCATCTGTGTTTGTGAAAGTATATTCTAAGATGTTCATACAATAACAAAATTGCTGAACAAAATGTATTTCTCAGAATGTTTCTTTGTCATTAAGTGACGCATGACTGTAGTAATTACCTTTAGGTAAGTAATGAAAAAGGTTGATTTTCAAAATTGTCATTTTTATTAAGCTGTCTAAAATTATATACTCTGTTTTAATAAACACTATATGATAAAAGTTATGTACACATGCATACATATTCTCATTTTACAATTTAGAAAATAAATAGCAGTATGCTGATGCTCCTTCATACAGGATCATCACATGCAATTACTATTTGACAACATTTATACATGAAAGGAAAGACACAATACATGATCATAACTCTTTGATTTAAACTACAGTTACAATGATGTTTTTGAAACTGAGCCTGTAATCATGAAACAAGAGATAAGGGACTCCACAAAGAATGATATTTCAAATCCCACAGAAGTCATTGTCATGACTCAAAGCAGAGTCTAGCAAAGCAAAACATGAGACTTCTTTTTTTCCATATGCATGTCTAAACATATTGGCCTAAAACCCGGCTAATTTCAACCTCTTAACTCCTAGATAATGAGTAAAACTAAGAAAGGAGGCACGCAGGTTTTTCAGCACAGTCCAAGTGGAATCAATGCGAATTTTGTGCTACTACTAACTTAAAAAATTTTTGATAGACAAAACCTATTATATAAATAGAAGAATCAGAAAACAATTAAATGGGGATATTAAAGAAAACTTACATCATATTCTCATTCACAAATATTATTTTTTTAATTCTCTAGTCTAGTGGTATAACACTGTCAGTATAGCTGACATGTCATTAATCCAAATGAATCACATGTAAGTTAAGTTTCACATGGTAAATACTATTTATGCAATCACAAGTGTGTAAAGAAAAAGAGTTCTCTTCATGTCCATTATATAATATTATTGGCCTTATTTTCTAAGATTTTGGCAAATTAATGAGTAATTTGATAGCATGCAATAGATTTTTCTTAAATTAGTTACATAATGTGAACAACTAATTTTTTGTTTTATAAACTTGAATACTTAATAAATGGTTGTAAACATTCCTCTTTAGGTTAGGAATAACTATTCATGTTAATTCATCCCAGGTTCAAAAAATTATCACAGTTCCTATCCTGTGTTTCCACCATTTAGTCATAAAATACTATACAGTTCTCTTCATTGAAGTTGTTGTAAAGCAGTCTTAAAGCAATTTGGAAGGGTCTCTTGTGGTATTTACATGCTCTATTCTGTTTATTTTCTTCTTTGGAGAACCTCCAGCTAACAGCTGACTACACAGCCTTCGATACTGCTCTGGTTATTCTGAAGTAAATCAATATTGTAAAGGTTATACTAATTGGCCCTCATTTCAGCATTATTTTAAAGCAAAAGTTTTAAAAAAAGAGAACTAAAAGTAGGGTTTAAGGTTAAAGTCTCCTCACTCGTCCATCCAGATGCCTCACTGGTAAATGCAACAGGCAAGATTCCAATGTGTAGTTCCAAATCAGCCCCTGGCCTTCACACAGCTGCTAAGCAAAAAAAAAAAAAAAAAAAAAAAAAAAAAAAAAAAAAAAAAAAAAAAAAAAAAAAAAAAAAAAAAAAAAAAAAAATCACGTTATGAACAATGCAACTGATTATAAAATTAAATGGTATGAGTTAATAAACATAAAATAAATAATCCAGAAATTGTAAGTAGTTACTATGAGAGGCAGGAAAGAAGGTGATGATAACAAAAGAAAGAAAATAAATTTTATAGACATGAAAAATCTTTGAAAAAATGTTAATTAAAATAGTCATATCCTCTTTTAGAAGTTGTAATTTCCTGAATTTTTAAAAATTCCCTAAACTGTAACATCAAATGAAAGCTGGTGTAAATAGAGAAAATGATATGTTACTATTATCTGGAGCTATAACATTTTCCTGATCATCACCAAAAAGATTATCTGGTCCAGGAGAGCTGAAAAGTGCTAGAATTTCATCTTTTGTCTACTGTGCTGTGCCATGAACTCAGGGAGCTTAAACATCAATCATAATTAGAACCTTGCATTTTAGAGCAGGACTGTACTGTCCATCCTTTACCATTTTTCATAATGGCAGTGCTATGCCTGCAGGACTCAAGCTTGTATATTATTTTACTTTGCGGATTACTTTCAGCTCACAGTTCACCAAGAGGAACCAACTGCTTCTAAGAGAAATGAAAAAGCAAAGCACCAATCAACAGCTATTTCCATCTGCTGGAGTCTGATTGCTTATTTATTCAGTGGCCAAGGCTGACTGGTTTGTTACTTAGAATGTCCTGTGTCGGAGTTGTTCCTATGCTAGCCAATGCTCAGGGTTCAGTTTACTTCTTTATTGCATCTATCATTGAGCAAATTGCTGCCAGTTATTTTATTTGTTTTTGTCTCCTCATCACCCACAAACCTCAAAGATTAGAAGCACAATGCCTTATTGCACATTATACAACTAGAACATCCCCTCTCCCAAAAGGGAAACATGTGCTTGCATTGTTAAAATGCATCCTTAGGGCTCCACATTATCAAATATCTCACAGAAAATATCACGGCCCTGTTATGTGCATGATATACTCCTAAGGAAAATTATAGAACAGGGATGATTATTAGTTACTGGTGCTTCAAATGTTACTCTTATCTAATAAATATATCCAAAGAAAAATAAGGATTTCCCACATTTTGAAAAGAATAGTATCTAATGTATTAAAATATATTGTCAGCATCAGAAATTGTCAGTGGATATTAATCAGCCAGAGTGCCAGTTTAATGCTAGATTTAAATAGACTCCTTTAGCTAGAATATTAATATTACTATAACAAGAGTAATAAATTATCTGTTATTTTTAACAACAGGGAAATGTAGTATTATTTTTAATAAAAATTTGGATTGATGCTATTGTGCATGTCATTTTTTAACATTTCAAATAGAGCATTTAAAAATGATGTTAAAATCATGCTGAAAGGAATTTAATAGATCATAAGTCAAATAGCCTTATGTATTTACATTGTTATTATTTTCAATAAGTGCTAAAATTCTAGTTAATAAAGTACTGATGACAATAATATTGGAAGAAAAAGAAGCAAACTACGTATGTTGGTTCTAAATACTAAAATTTCAGAACCATGGTAACATAAGCCACTATTGTAAGGAGTCAAGAGAAAGTTATTCATTCATTCATCAAATATTTATTGAACACCAATAATGGGCCAGTCAGTTGGGTAAAAGTTACAAATACAACATAGGACAAGACATAGCTATAGCCCTCCAGAAGTGAAATGTCTAATGGGCAATTTAAGCAGGTAAACATATTACTAAGCATACAGGACTCTCACAGTCCTGTAGGGTTATAGAAAGATTTATGGAAAAGGTAAAAGTGGAAATTGAAGAGCATTTTAGGCAAACTGTCTGGCAAAAACAAAGAACCAGAACTAAAATAAAAATAGCATATTCAGAGTGAAAATGAAGTTTTAGAGTTAAGCAGATTTCAGATCATAAAAGGCTGTTATCATAAATTGCAAAATTGTTTGATTATGTTCATCTTAAAATATGATGTAATTCAGAAAAAATTTAGCTGATTGACTTTGAATTAATATTATACCATGAAAATTCAGGAAATAATTGTTTCAGGCCTTATCTCACAAAAATAATTTCTACAATTTTTTGTAGCAAAAAACAAACCAAAAAAAGTTGCATTTTAAATATTTTGCTAATTCTATCCCTGAGGGTGGGGATGGATAGGGAGGAGATATCTCTAGCCCCTTATCTCAGACACAGTTGCTTGAATAGCTTCCTAAAGTAACTACACAGAAACAAGAAATTTAACAAGGGCACTCCAGCAACATTCAAGGTATTTAGACTGACTATATGTAAGAGGCTGTAAGGAAAATTTCCTGTTAGTGTGATTGAAAGTTGGAAATTATAATGTGGGCAAAAGGGCTTTTAAATGTTATCTGGTCTATTTCATTTCATCATTTATAGATATAGATAGATAGATAGATAGGTAGATAGATAGATAGATAGATAGATAGATAGATAGATAGATGGTATTTTTTTTTTTTTTTACAAATATTCAGTACTTACTGTGCTAAATAATTGTGTAGTTACTGGGCATATCATAGAGTAATAAACAAGACAGAGCCTATACTGCCTTATGAAACTCACACTTCATTAGAATATAAGCTTTTTACCATGAAGGTCAGTTCAGAGTCATCTGAGGTAGTAAATAGGTTCAATTTGAGTCAACTCACCAAATGTAGGGGTTTGCATGTGAGGTTATAGAGAAAAGGGTTATAGCAAACACAGTAAAAAGAAGGTCTGTGAAATAAAGCTTGACTGCATATTTTTGTTTGCTTTTTTGATCATGCAGGTTGTTAACCTTTATTAGCATGTATTGCACTTTGAAATTACTTGTCAACATTGAAATATTAGAATATTTCTTTTTTTTTTTATTTTTATTTTTATTTTTTTATTTATTTTTTTCCCATTTATTTATTTTATTGTATTTTAGGTTTTGGGGTACATGTGAAGAACATGCAAAATTGTTGCATAGGAACACACCTGGCAGTGTGATTTGCTGCCTTCCTCCCCATCACCTACATCTGGCATTT
>NW_016107448.1:4316736-4338422 GCF_001604975.1 Cebus imitator
CTGTGGGCAATAAAAACACGGCGTCCACTCACCCTCTGCGCTTTCACTGGGAGCTGCAATCCTTAGCTGTTCCTAAACGGCCATCTTGGATCCACCCCCTCTAGAATATTTCATTTAAAAATGAGGATGCTTCAGTTTTCCGTAAACATTGGAAAAGGTTGATGCTGGATGCATATAATTAATTATGAGACTCCTAGGCTACTTGATAGTGCCCTTACCTCTGAAGTTGGGGCAGGGAAAGCGATGCCTGTTGTAAAGCGGAGTCCCATGGAGTAAAACCCATTTGGAATGTTATCATTTAATTAAAGTCAGCATATTTTATCTTCTGTTCTATTTTATACCTTTATAATATAACTTAATCAGTAAAATTAATATGTTACTTTGTGGCTTTAGGTGATGTTATGGTATTCCATGATGCATAACCATAGGATATACACAGCCCAAGTAAGAAAGAAAATATTAAATTAATAGTTTTTAAGCAAACAATTATGTTTGGAAATATGGACTGGGAGACAGGACCGTTGCTTTAAACCGTCAGAAATTTTCTTGCCTCTCAACAATTACCTGTTGCTCTAACACTGTTTCTAAACTATCACCGGTATCCAAGGAAATTACAAAAACCAATGTCCAGCAAAGTATCCAAAGTGGGAAAAACAATACCTCCATAATAATAGCTCAGACTCTAAAGGGTGTGCAAACAGAACATATTGCACATTCTGGAGATTCAATGTCTTTTTGTTATTTGTTATGTAGGAGAGGATGGTACAATAGTAATATTGAAAATTTTGAAATTGAATCTTCTGGTGTGTGAACATATTTTTTAAGAAGATTTTTAGAGAAGATATACTGTGGTCACATGGTTTAATTAATCTGAAGATACGTTTGGCTACCCTTCAATACTTACAGTTCTTCTAGTAATGTGATTTGTATATTGGCAGATGTTATTTCTTAGCACTTTGATGTTATTGTTGTCTTTTCTGCTATTGAGAAAAGTGCCATCAGTCTAATATTTATTTCTTTGGATGTGATCTATCTTGTCTATTTGGCTGCTTTTAGACCTTGACTTTTTCTTTGGCACTCTATAGAAATGAATTTCTTAGTCTTGCTTAGAATATACTGTTTTTCAAAAAATTATATATATATATAATTTCTTGAAAAAGATATATATATATATATATATATATATATATATATAATCGATACTGGAAAATTCCCACTGCATTTCTCAATGTAGTTTCACCATTGTTTTATTATTTTCAGGAACTCTGATTAGATATGTGGCATATCTTCTTAATTACTGAATCTTCCTCTTATCTCAGCTAAAATTTTTTCTCTTTCTTTAGGCTACATTGTAATTTCAGGTCAGTTCATTGAGTGTCTCCACTTCTTTCTAATCTGCTTTTTAAACTATCCTCCATGATTTGTGTTTTTTTTTTTTTAATTTTAACTTGACTTTTAATTACTAGAGATTATAAATAATTTATTTCTAAATCTAAGGTTGTGGTAATACCTTGAATTTTTGTTATCTTTTCATGTTCATTTACAAAATTTTGTATGCTCTCTTTTCAATGCTTTGTACATAGTTACTTTATAATTAGCATTTAATATTTATAATTTTTAGTACTTGAGATATACATTTCTTATGTACTGTTTTGCTAACTCAAATAATCTTATTGCATTTGTTACTATGTTTTTATTGCAAGCTCGCATTTACTGTATTTAACCTACATGAATTATAAAAAGTACTATATGAGGGATATTAATATTACTGCAACAAAAGTTATCTGTTATCTTTAATAACAAGAAAACGTAATTTAGTTAATAAAATATTTGGATTGATGCTATTATGCATATGATTTGAAAAAGAAATCCAAATAGATCACTTTAAAAGTAATGTTAAAATCACACAGAGTGGAACTAAATAGATAATGAATCAGATAAAAACAACGTATGTGGAGGGATGTCTTCTTACAAGGGTCCATGTACCAGAGTTCTATTCTCTGTGGAGTCATTCACCTCTACACTTTTATGTTCCTGGGATTATCGTTAAGAAATAAGAAAAGTTAAGGCTTCAGTTTTAAACACTCTGCTTTAACTTCCCTTTTGCATTTCCTTAACTTCATTAAGTCTTGTGAGTTTAGAAATGTTTTAAAATAAGTATGACATAATTTGTCCAATATTTATATGTTTTTACTGGTTTCATTCCAAAATAATTGTACTTCTACACCTCTAAGAGTAGTGTTCTATCATATTGATGATTTTATCTCAAAATTTTTAATATTTTCTGTATACAGAAGTATATAAAATAGAAATTCTAACTCAATAATAAATGTATGCCCAACTAAAATTTCCTTGATAGTTATTAAACTGCAGATATTTGATTAAATATTGGGAAAAGGAAATTGGCATAAGCTTTTTAATATTGACATTCACAAACTAGTTGTAATGCTGTGTAGACAGTTTTGCAGAATACAAGTGTTTTCACATGTATATGCAACAAAAATAAGCTACCTTTTGAAATTTATAGGAATTGATTCATTTAGAAAATAAAACATCCAGTGAGATTAAGTAAAATGCTATGATATGAATACATTTAAAGTTGTTTCTCAAATGAAGAGTAAAATATAGGAAGATAGACACCAAGGTAATGCTACATGGTATCAATATGTATAACGTTACTTACTTACTAAAGGCTGTGATAAGACAAAAACTTCTCAATCTGGTTTCCTAGTTAAATTAACAAGATGCAAGCATAGAAAAATTCTCGCTGTGGAGACACCTTCATAACTTACATAGGATGCTCACATTCAAAGTCTACCTTAGCACAGAGAAGCAAACATTTTCAAGCACCTATCTGTGCCCATGAGGTAAGCAGTATTAGAGGGATATATTTGAATTCTTAAATGAATTTGGCAAATAAAACTTTTTTGAGGTTTTTGTTTCTAAGTAGACTTTTTTTTAAGATACCCTACTGATATGGGTAGGCTGTGTCCCCACCCAAATCTATTTTGAATTACAGTTCCCATAACCCCTACATGTCATGGGAAAGACCCAGTGGGAGGTAACTGAATTGTGGAAGCAGTTACCCCCATACTATTCTACTGATAGTGAGTGAGTTCTCCTCCTTTGCTGGGCTTTCATTCTCTCTCCTGCTGCCCTGTGAAGAGCCATGATTTTAAGTTTCCTGGTGCCTCCATGGACATGTGGAAATGAGAGTCAATTAAACCTTTTTTCTTTATAAATTGCCTAGTCTTGTATATTTCTTCATAATAGTGTAACAATGGACTAATACACGCACCACTACTCCCTTAATGTTACTAGATCCTTCTGTGTTTTATATATTATTTTGCAAGCAAATTTGTACAAAATGTTCTTAAATATAATGCAAATGCCTTATGATCAGGAAATACATGTAAGTCATTCCCCCAATTCATTTGTTTATTATTGATAGAGTATGAAGAGTACTAGAAATAACCCAATGCCAACAAAGCTATACTATATTGTAGATGCAAAATTAATTATAGTTAAATGATGATTAACTGTAAGTAAAGCTGAGTACATGTACACTTATATTGTTATCCTGAGCTTGAGTATCACTAAAACTTATCCTAAATAAATTATTCATACTTGAGTTTTTTGAAAAAGTTCCTGGAGCTCATTAACACAGGATAAAATTAGAAAATAAAATATCATGATGAGTTCTATAAGAATCTGGCATTGGATTCAAAATTAAAGACTACCACATCAAAAATAAAAACTAAATCACTATTTTTTTTTTCTCAAAGGAGATATTTAGCAAGATGGTTCTGTGCCCTGGAGGTTATTAGGAACCCAATCTCTTAAGCAACATAGGCTAATAGCATTCCTCAATAATCAAGGGTAACAAAGTTGATCTCCTCACCTCCCAAAGCCTGCTGAAAAGTAATACCATCATCCAGGTTAACAATAAATAATAAGGATACTCATCTAAGTTTTTGTGTTAATATAATTCATAGGTCTTTTTCTCTCAAACTATCTTGTCGTTTCCTAAAAATATTCTTATTTTTCCTGAAAATATATTTTTGATAAAGATATCCTTAGAAAATGCATCTTGTATCACACACTTTGCAATGTTCTTTAAAGAGTACCTTTGGGAAAGTCAAGTTATGTTAAACTTAAAATATTTCCAAGATAAATGTGAAATTTCATCCCTCATATTACATGATGGTGCTATTGTCAACTTATTGTTTTTAACCCTAATAAACTTTCTTACTTTCTACAATACTTAATTCTTAAAGGTATACATACTGGACACCTTCTTTTATAGTATCTGTAAATTCGTTTTTCTCGACAAATTATAATTTCATGTTTTGATTTTGTTATCTTAGTTTTTCATGCATTTGTATGTATGCATGCAAAATAAATAGATGACGCATGGATATCACTGTAGGGAATTATAGTGAATTGAAAAAAATATTCTGCTAATATCATAAACTAAATAGTAGATTGCCTTCTAACATCATATGTTCTACTGTTTGGAAATGGCTAGATATAACCAACAAGAGAAGAGCCACATGGTGAAATATGTGTGTTGAAGATGTATGTTAGCCAGCAAAAACATACCCTGAGGTCCATATTGGATGTGTTAGACTTTATCCATCACTATTTTATGCTTTCAGAGATTTTTACTAATATATATGAGCCACACAAATATTGTACCCATTTTTTCCTGTTTCTGAGATATTGTTATGAGATGATTGTTATAAGTATTGTCTAAATAGTTGCATTGCTCCTCATGTAGAATGTAGAATTTAATTTGGAGAAATTCAAGTTTATACTTTTTAAAGGAGAAAACACAGTCAATATAAGGGCTTTAGAAACTTCCCCTTTATTGGCATCAATTGAACCATATTATGAACCCTAGTGTAATACTACACAAACCGAGTTGATTAGGAGAATAAAACAACACATAAAATGGCATAACATTCAATATTTCCACAGCAAGAAAATTTTTTGAATTTTTTTGTTTAATTTTCCTTTAAAAAACACAATTCTCTATGGAGGGGCAGAAGCATAACATAGTTAAGAGGGAGTCTCCATCATGGGACATCTGACTCTGTCTTGAAAAGGTAGGAAACTAATCATTCCTAGTCCCAACTGTAATGTATTTACCATGATGTTACTAAATTTACAGGAAAGGGTACTACATTTCTCAAATCACCTTTATTTTATTCTGATCCATAAAATTCAGGATCTATATCAGTAAGTTAACAAGGCACTACGGGTACATTTTTGAACTGTGTTTTGTATGTTGGGTTAGTTAAGAAGAGATTTTTGTTATGTTCTTTTAGTCTTTGTGAGACAAGAACTTAAAATATGAAGCCCAAATATCTGTATATAAACCAATTTTGCTCTGTTAAAATCTTTTAGTAAAAAGCAAAAAGAGAAGTATTTAGCCCTAAGACAACTAACGGAAATAACCCAAAAATGTTTTACAATATTGGATGTTTTGTATCTTCTAACCAAATAGAAGATACAATACTGTGTCTTCTATCCAAATAGAAGAAACAGTCAGGATTGAAGAATACATATTTCTTTCTGATAGTCAACATAATTTTTTTTTTTTTTTTTTTTTTTAACAGAGCCTCACTCTGTCTCCAGGCGCCAGGCTGGAGTGCAGTGGCACAATTTCGGCTCACTGCAACTTCCGCCTCTCAGGTTCAAGCAATTCTCCTGCCTCAGCCTCCCGAGAAGCTGGGACTACAGGTGCACACCACCATGCCCAGCTAATTTTTGTATTTTTAGTAGAGATGGGGTTTCACCATGTTGGCCAGTATGGTCTCGATCTCTTGACCTCGTGATCTGCCTCCCTCGGCCTCCCAAAGCGCTGGGATTACAGGCTTGAGACACTGTGCCCTGCTGCCAACATAATTTTTAACTCTTAAGTCATTAGGTTTAACAACAGTAAATATGGTAAATCAACCATACTGTAATCTATTCTGGTTTCCATTAAAAAATAATGTTTAGCCACATTGAGTTTATGAGGGGTTTTGTAATGGAATTAAATAACAATGTTAAGATATTCCAAAACTAAATACCAACAGTATAATATTGCCCCTACATCCAAAAAGAAGCTATTTTTTTTTTCTACTTTGATGTTAGGGGAGCGTTAAAATTTAGGATTTTTAAAGTTTAAAGTTTCCAAAAATTAAAAATTCTTAGGTTAATGACAAAATTAATTAGTCTGAAATCAAACCCTTGTACTCCTTAATTCAAAGCACTAAAAAATTAAAGTTTAAAATTCATTACTCTTAAGGACTTACTATGCTCAATTCTAAATAGAGATTTTTCTCTCTAGAGAGATTGAAGTCCATTCAGTAGCTATAGCCTAGCCCTGTCATTCCCATATGTATTTCATGATCTTAGAATTGGAAAGGATATTTTATTTACCATAACTTATGGGAATTCTTAGAACATTATAAATTATTATAGCACAATTCACAATGAAAAAAAATCTAGGAAACATGCTAACCTCTAAAGGCTTATATTGGGAAAAATTATGTTTGCAAAACCTCATTATTTAAACAACCAACGTAATAGTAAAACCTCAAAGGACTCTGAGAGGATTACAGAAGACAAGAAAAATCTTTGTTTCAGTTTCTTCAGAATATCAGCCCCATTATTAAAAGTCAGATTGGGAAGAAATTACTAGTAAGTTTTCAGAAAATCTTATAGACACCCATCCCCCTCCAAAAAAAAACTTTGTGCTAAGAACAAGGATTAATCTTTCTGGCAATACGTTTATTTCAATAAATTATTTTTTTGCTCCTTTAAAAAATACTAGCTTTTTTTTCTGATAAAGTATTGTTATCTGTCCATGTTTTCAGGTCATCTCTTAATTCTTTAGTCACTTTTCAATACATTATATTTTTGGTAGGAGATCTCTCTGATAGGAAGCATTATAGTAAGATGGTTATAAGCAATAATATCAAAGTTTGAGTATGTAACATATTTTATATGTGCAGAGAGGCAGTATTCTAAACTTATGTTTCATTTTTATAATATGAAAAATGGAAAAATTACCAATATCTGTGTGCAATCTTTTGAGAACTAAATGTTACCACAGGCGAAAACTGAGGATATATTCTGTGATACACAGTACACTCATCAAATACACTCATTAAATATTAGCTATTATATTTATTACATAACATTTTAAGAGAGTCTATCTCTGCTACGTGTTATTCCTGCTACTTCTTGCTTATGGTACCTTGGTAGGTGTCTTGTTTGTTTGATTTGGTTTTGTTCTATGGTTCGTGATTTTTTTTTAAGCAGTGATCTCAGTTAAGTAGTACTTTACTGGTAAAAAGATGTTTTCTTCTGCCATGCACTCAGGTGGAACCACTTCCCTTGCAATTGCATGTCCTGTATGTCTTGGCTAAACTATAGCATAAATTTAAATTCTCAACCAACAGTGTTTGTGTTGATGTTTTTCATGGGCAACTGTATCTTTTTCATGTACATAGTAGCATGGGGAAAAGATGTCTTCTTACTGTTTCACTTGGTGGATAACTATGTTTTTAATTTCAACTTTTAGTTATAGGGGATACATGTACAGATTTGTTACATGGGTATATTGCACACAAATATTGAGCATATTATCCAGTAGGTAGTTTTTCAACACATGCTTCCCCTCTGATATGGTTTGGCTGTGTCCCTACCCAATTCTCATATTAAATTTTAGCTCCCATAATGTCCACGTGTCATGGGAGGGACCCAGAAGGAGGTAAAGAAACATGCAGGCAGGTTTTTCTCGTGCTGTTCTTGTCATAGTGAATAAGTCTCATGAGATCTGATGGCTTTATAAAGGAAAGTTCCTCTGCACATACCCTCTTGCGTGCCAACATGTAAGACACAAATTTGCTCCTCATTCGCCTTCTGGCGTGATTGTGAGGCCTCCCCATCCACGTGGAACTGTGAGCCAATTAAACATCTTTCCATTATTAATTGCCTGGTTTGGGATATGTGTTTATTAGCAGTGTGAGAACAGACTAATAAGACAAACCCTCCCCACTCTGGAAGTCAACGGTGTTTATTGTTCTCATGTTTATGTTTATTTGTGCTTAATGCTTAGCTCCCATTATAAGTGAGAACCAGTGGCCTTCAGTTTCTGTTTCTGCATTAATTTACTTGGGATTATGGCCTTCAGCTCCATCGATGTTGCTGCAAAGGACATGATTTCATCCTCTTTCATGACTACATAATGTATATATATATATATATCTCCACATTTTATCCATTCTACCATTGATGGAAACCTGGATTGATTCCATGTCTTTTTTATTATGAATAGTATGGTGAATATCATACAACTGCATGTGGCTTTTTGGTATAATGACATATGTTATTTTGGGTATATATCCAAAAATGGAGTTTCTGGGTCAAATGTGAACTTCTTTAAGAAATAATTAATGAATCTGGAAACCATAATTGTCTGCAAACTGACACAAGAACAGAAAATCAAACACTGCATGGTCTCACTCATAGGTGGGTGTTGAACAACGAGAACACATGGACACAGGGAGGAGAGCATCACGCACTGAGGTCTGTTGGGGGAGGGCTAAGGGAGGGACAGTGGGGGGTGGGGAGATTGGGGAGGGATAACATGGGGAGAAATGCCAGATATAGGTGACTAGGTGATGGAGGCAGCAAATCACCTTGCCATGTAAGTACCTATGCAACAATTCTGCATGATCTGCGCATGTATCCCAGAACCTAAATTACAGTTAAAAAATAAATAAATAAAATAAATAACAATAACTTATTGGACATATCTTTTTCTATCCTGTCATTTTAAATCTCCATAACCGTTATACTTTAAAGGCATTTTGTAAATAACATTCAAAAAAAAAAAAAAAAAGAAATCTCCGAACTGCTTTTCACAGTGGATGAATTAATTTACATTCCCACCAACAGTGTATAAGCATCCTCTTATCTCTGCAGTCCCACCTGCTTCTGTTGTTTGTTAACTTTTCAGTAACAGCCATTGTGATTGGTATGAGATGGCATCTCACTGTGGTTTTGATTTACATTTCTCTGATGATTAATGATGGTGAGCATTTTTTTATCTGTTTGCCGGTCACTTCTATGCCTTCTTTGGGAAGTGCTTGTTCATGTCCTTTGCCCATTTTTAATGGGGTTATTTGGTTTTTGTTTGTTGATTTAAGTTCCTTATAGATTCAGTGTATTAGATTTTTAAAAGGGCATAGTTTGCAAATATCTTCTTCCATTTGGTTAGGTTCCTGTTTACTCTGTTAATAGTTTATTTTTTGCTATGCAGAAGACCTTTAATTAGATCCCACTTGTGTGTTTTAAACTTCATCACAAAAGATGGGTTAGGGAATATGCCAGGAGGTAAGCCCCTGAAGGCTATATTGTGGTTACCCAGAAAATGAAAAAGAAAACTTCAAAGAAGAGAGAAAAGCATGTGCAAGGGTGTGGAGGCAAGAATCAAAGGACATTCTTGGGATTTGGCTTCACCAGTGTCTCTACAACATAGATAAGAGGAGAGTAGCAGAAAAAGATGAGTGTCTCAGTTCCAACTCTGTATTTTGTGCAGTCTTAAGATCTGATCTCCTTTCCCCAAGAACTTTAAATTTAAGCTTCTTAGATGTAGGAATAAATGACAAACTGATAAATGAATATTAGAAATCTATGAATCAAAGCAAGCTTACTTCTCTAGTTTCATACTTGCTGTTATATTTTAGCCTTTAAGTAAATTTAGTTTTATTTAAAATTTAAGTTTAATTGTTGAAGCCTTTTTTTTTCTGTATATTTTATCAAGCATTTCTACATATATGGTGGGAGAATTTTTCTATGTTTAGACAAACATACTGCAAATAATGGAAATTATCAGATTTATCCCTTAGAACAAGCTTTCAGACTGGCATACAAAAGTAATTATAAGGGGGCTAATTTGCAAGCTATTGCAGTAATCTTAATGAAAGATTATGTTGGCTTGGATTAGTTTTACAAGAAAGAAAAACAATTAAATGTGGTCTAATTAGGTGTACGGTTTGGAAGCAGAACCTATAGGATACACTGAAAGGTTCGACGTTGATTGAGAAAATAATAGAAAACAAAAATGATATCTAATTTTTTTAACAATAAATTGTGTGTGTTTAAGGTATATGACATAATGCTTCTGGATGAACATAGATAGTAAACAAGGTTACTATACTGAAGCAAATGAACGTATCCAGCATCTCAAACCCATATTTATTTTTTCATGGCAAGAGAGACTAAAATCTACTCAGCTAGCATGAATCCCAAATATGCTATAATTTTATTACCTATAGTCCTCATGTTGTACATTAGATTTTTTTTTTTATTTGTTCATCCTACATATCTGATACTTTATATCATCTGACCTACATTTCTCCATTTTTTCTCTCCTACCCTTCATCTCTGGTAACTGCTATTTTATTCTCTATCTCTAAATATTTTATTTTATTTAAGATTTTTTGTATAAGTAGAGTCAAAGGATAACAAATGTTGGTGAGGATGTGGAGAAAGAGGAAGTCCACAGTTGGCAGGAATGTAGATTGGTATGGCCACTATGCAAAGCAGTATAGAGGTGTCCAATGAAATTAAAAATAGAACTGCCATATGTCTCAGAAATCCCTCTTCTAGGAATATAACTAAAATAAATTAATAAAAGAAAAAGAACAATCTGATAAAGATATCTTGTACTCCTATGATTACTGCAGCAATATTCACAATAGCCAAGATATGGAAACAACCTAAATGTGCATTAACAAGCAAGAAGATAAACTATGGCACATATATATACAACGGAATAACATTTACCCCTAAAAGTAGATTTCTAAGAGCTTGGCCTGAGGAGTAGGGTGAACTGAATTGTCGCTCAATTACTTAGGTATAACTGAGAACATAACTAAAATCTCTAATAGTGGAACTAGAGATACATTAAATGTTTGCTGTAGAATTCGTCAAAACTGATGACAGAAGGGTGCATTATATAGGAGACAGAGAAAGGTGATTTATAATTGATATCCTTAGTTGATAAAGGTACCAGTAATTAAGACACTTCAAGAAACAACACAAGACAATTTGCAGAGAATTCTGACACTCAACTCAGTTTTAGGCTTGCTGAAATTGAAGTGCTTGTGGGACAACCATGTGGACATTTCCAATATCAATTTAAAAAGTTGCATCCCCAGAGTAAAGTTCTAGGCTAGAAATAAAGATTTTGAAGACATTTAAATTAATTATCTGAGGTTCTGAAATACAATACGTAAACTTCCTGATTTTATTGGAAACAGTTTGCAAAGTCTGTACCACTTATGAAAGAAGTAAATAAAATTATACCAGAATATCAGTGAGATTCCAGGTCTCTCCTCACATTATGTATTTGTTTTATCTATAATTTAGCTTTATTTATAATTTCTATGCTTTGAAATAATGAATTCCACTAATATGCATTTGGATTTTAAACGTTGACTTCAAACACTATTTTCCTGTGGCAAATAAACTGATTAAAATTAAGATCCAGAAAATCCCTTTATTAATCAGTTGTTTAGATGCATACCTTCAATATTTTTGTATTATATAACATTCCTTCCAGGCTGAAATCTGCAAACAACTACAGCACCATAACTGAACTTCGGCCAAAACACAGGAATTTATTTTAATGATCCCCGTATTTTCAAATTCTTCACTTGAAGTATAGGGCACTCTCTAGAGAGCAGAATCAATAAACCTTGAAGAATGCATATGGAACATTATTTAAACTAGGAGCTGAAGGGAGGCTAGCAGATGCTACTGAGCACTGAGGGTGAACTGCAGAAATCTGCCAGGGACAGCAGACACATAAATGAAACATGTATCCACAGGATGAGAACTATGGTATAATGAGAGGAGTGAGAGGAAAAAGAACAGGGAAACCAGTTATCTGACAGAACAGTAAGGGCCCTGTGTCAGTGCATGTTCACAAAACCCACATTTTCGTTCATTCATTTGACAAAAATGACTGAGCTTTCCAGTGCTGCACTTGGTTTAGGGGTACAGAGTTGAGTCAGACTCTGGAATGAATACTGATCATATCGTTTATGTGTTCATAATGACACTCAGTGGTGTTACAGAAAGTCATAGAAAGAATATTTGATGTAAACCAATGGATTAGGGAAGGCATCTATCAGGAGTTTCACTCTTCAAGGATATATTACAGCTACCCAGAAAATGAAAAAGAAAACATTCAAAGCTGAGAGTAAAGCATATGTAAAGGCATGAGGGCAAGAATAAAAAAAATGTTCCTGGGATCTGGCTTGTCCAGTGTCTCTACAACATAGGTAAGAGAGGACTGGCAGGCAGATATGATGCTGGAGAAGTTTCAAAAATAAGCTGAGATGATGAATGATTTTGTGTGATACACCAAGGAGCTTGAATCCTAATTTAATGGTGATAAAGAAGCACTGAATTATTTGGAGCTGCAGGATGAAATAAAGGAATAAGTCTTTTGTCATCAGGGTGGAGGATGCCATGGAATGAGTCAAAATCCATATTAGTCTTTAAAAAGACACTGGTATTTAAGACGCAGAGAGAAAAGAGGAAGTATAGGAATAATTTGCAAATAAGAAACTAATTATTAAGCAATGAAATCCATGGAGGTTTTTGAAATCGATTCACAAGTGCTCTATATTATGATTTTTCTAAGAAACTGCATAAAGATTGCCTATAAAATAAACAGAATAAAATAATAACTAAGTATAAAAATTGGGTACAAATTCCTGCATCTTTTTTTCCAACGCATAGCTATAGAAAAGATACGAAATAAAAACTTAACTTTACAGAAAAGTTAGATTATCAAAACTACTCCTCTGTTAATTTCTTGAAAGAGAATTACAGACTATAAATATGTTTCAATAACAAACTTGATACAGACATTGCAAAATGTAAATTTACACATCAAGAAAACTGAAAATATTCAAATCACATGATAGTTTGCCATTACTTTGCAGGAAATTTTTAAGAGATGTGACATGTTTACTAGCTTTAAAATATTGTGTGATAACTGTGACTATTACAAAGTAGTTAATAGGAGCAATATAAAAGCAGGAATATTTATTCTTTTTCAACGTCCAGTAGTAGACAACATTTCCTGTTTTGTCATTAACATCCATATTAATGACCAGGATTACTTAGATTAAAATGAAATATTTTATTTTCACCTATCCTATATGTATACAATAATATTTTTGTTTGTTTGCTTTTTGAGTTTCGCTGTTGTAGACCAGGTTGGAGTGCTGTGGAGCAATCTAGCTCACTGCAACCTCCACCTCCCGGGTTCAAGCAGTTCTCCTGCCTCAGCCTACAGAGTAGCTGGGACTATAGATGTGTACCACCACACCCTGCTAATGTTTATATTTTTAGTAGAGAGGGGGTTTCACCATGTGGGCCAAGATGTTCTTGTTTTCCTGACCTTGTGATCAGCCCACCTCAGCCTCCCAAAGTGCTGGGATTAAAAGCCTGAGTCACTACGTCTGGGCATAAATATTTTTAAGAGTTTAATTAATGTGAGTTACTGAGCTAGAAGTCAAAGATAGGAAGAAAAATAATCCAAAGAACAGAATAATTATGGAGCTGCTGAATTAGTCTGTTTTCACGCTGCTGATAGAGACATACCCGAGACCGGGCAATTTACACAGGAAAGTGATTTAATGGAGAATTCACAGTTGCATGTGGCTGGGAAAGCCTCACAATCATGGAAGAAGGCAAGGAGGAGCAAATCACATCTTACATGAATGGCAGGCAGCAGACAAAAAGGGTTTGTGCAGGAGAACTCCTCCTTTTAAAACCATCGGATCTCATGAGACTTATTCTCTATCATGAGAACAGAACAGAAAGACCTGGCTCCATGATTCAATTACATCCCACCATGTCCCTTCCACAATAGGTGGAAATTCAAGAAGAAATTTGGGTGAGGACACAGCCAAACCATATCAGCCATCATACAAACATGAACTTATGGTAAAATGTAGTTTATGTGATTATATAGCACAAATACATACAGAGACACAGAGTAATGAAACGCCTTATGTTAACCAGGCAGAGAGGGTAGTAGTCAGCAAATGCTTTATGGGATACTGAACCAAAGTAAGAACATGAAGTAAGTGGGTAAAAATGATGCGAAGAAAATATTTCAGTGTAACAGTTACTCAAATTTATGATATCCACAGCTGAAAAATGTTAACTTTTTTAAAAAGAGCTATGTGTTTTGCTTTCATTACTGTAAGGGGTAGTGTTTAGCATGGATTTTAAGGTGACAAACATGAATACTAAAAAGCTTGTCAAGTCCTATAGGACTTCAGACTAGAGAAAATAATAAACTCTGCTTCAAGCAGCAAAGTTGAGGTACAAATTCCAAGAATAAGAAAACAAATCTAATTAAAAAATGTGAAAGGGGTTCAGAGTAGCAATGATGGAAAGCAGTTATATAAATTTGAAAAATAGGGCTAAAGAAGTAAAGGAATTAAAGAACTAGAAACAATGGGGTAGACACATAGATGACAATTATGAACATGAATACGCCAATATATTTGAAAAAAAAAAAGGTGAAGTGGACTCATTCTTGGAAGAATAGTAAAACAAAAATAATGCAAAAAAGTCTTGATAACCATATAGCAATTTTAGAATTTTAGAATTTGGATTCCTAATATAATTTTTTCTCAAATAAATGGTTTCACCTCTGAATTACAACAAATATTTAAGTTGTAACTGTTGCCGATCTTACAAACATCTCCCATGAAATAAAAAAGGAGAAACAGTCCTCAGTCTATGTGATGAGCCTCGAATAACCTTGATACCAAAACCTGATAATGAAATTGTGGGAACAGAAAGTTATACACTAATATCACTCATAAATATGAATGTAAATTTTCTAAGTAATGTATTGGTAATTCAAATTATGGATCATGAATCCATAAAAGTGAAATGACTTTTTATCAATAATAAAAAAAAGTAAACACAATCATTTGTTTAAAATATTAAAACATTTAGCTGGATACAATTTAGAATTATTTATTAATACAGATAATTGAAAATAAAATGTCATTTACTCCATTGTAAAAGGTATTTTTAACCCATATAACCTGTAAATGTTTTATGTTTAGCATATATAAACTTTTTTTAAGCAATAAAATATTAACAACCAATTGTTTTAAGGCTGAGAGATATAGTTACTTCACAGCTGAATATTTTAAAATAGCCAATAAGTACGAAAAAAAAAAATGCTTAACTCTTATGTGATCAAGAATTATCTTGGATGTTATTTACATAGATTGCTGTATTTACAAATTGCAAATTAAACTAACTTGATAGAATGGCCAATATTTAAAAAAAGAAAAAAATATTCTAACAAAGTTATGACAAACATTTGAAGCATTAAAAACTCTCATATACTATATGAACAATATAAATTGTTAAAACTTCTTTTGATTATTATTCAGCATTATTTACTAAAATTAAACCTGCAAATAATCCATCAATAAGTAAGTCCACTTCCAGGTGTATAATCAACTGATCCTCATGTCCACATTCTCCAAGATTCTTATAGCAGAATATTTATGGGAACACTATAATTATAGGCCAGAAGTTGAAAACAATCCATATATCCACCAAGACTAGAATAGCTATGTTGCTATAAATAAACATAATGGAATACTAATGAACAATAAAAAACAAAGGAATTATGTGTGACAACAGTATATATATCTTTGTTAAACATGAGAAGTCATAGAGAAAATTTTATATTTGCTAGTTTATTATATTTATACAAGCTCTAAAACACAGACAAAATTAAACTACAGTATTTAGTGTGCATACGATGGGGTCCAAGGAAGTTATTCCCATAGCATTCAGGATAAGGTTTATCTCCAGGGAAGAGGTGGAAAGTTGTAGACATTGAGAATGAAGTGTCTTTGAGGGAGCTAACAATATCCCCTTTGTCTGGAGTCTGGTTATGTGAATTCAGTTTTTGAGAAATTATCAAGCCATAACTTTTTGTTTTGTGTATTTTCTCTGAACTATATTTCATATTGAAAAATATGAAAAGCTAATCTTGACAGATAAGTACATTTTTACTGGCTTAGTCCTATCTTTTTCAAATAGCCTAATCCCTTTCAAAATGACTCTGTGTTGAGTTCTGTAGAGTTCAGCTGTTGTGCAAGAATTTTAGAGTCAGTTATGAGGAAGAGATAAAAATTGGTAGGTGAGTGGAATTTGAGATAATAGACAAAAATTTTAGCAAAGCATCTAAAAGTTTACCCATGGTGTTTTGGGAGATTAAGAGAGATAATGTACCAGATATATGCTATTTTTACTTATGAATGGTTGAATGGTAGAATACAAATAAATTCAATTTCAAATATTACTGTCTATCTAGGAGGTCTTTGGGAGGCATGAGAAGATTTTATGTATTAAGCACTCCTTATATTAATCAAGTTTATCAATTTCTTAAGAAAAATACATAGCAGCTTGATCAAATGCCTATGGTAATCAAAAATAAGAGAAGTATAGACGATAGAGCTAGTTTATCAAATAATCTTTCGGTCTAGAAAATAGATGGATTGAAATATCACTATACTCCATAAATATGTGCAATTATGATGTGTCATTTAAAAATAAAATTAAATAATAAATGTTGATAATAACTCTAAACACCTATTTTACTGCCTTATTTTATGACCACCACCAAACTCCAATATCCAAATAACACAAATGTCCCAAATCTTTATATAAAATATGTTATTTAGTTACAAAATCGTAGAAAAAAATACATTAAGAATACTGTTAACATTATATGAGTTAAAAGGTTTTTACTGCCAATAAAATTAATTTGAATTCAGGCTATGTAAAATAAGTGCCTAAATCAAGTTGAATGAAAGTTGGTCTTGAGTCTAAGGGTGCTGTTTTAGAAATACGATGCTATCTCAGGTGAAAGTCTGGAGCTGGTGAGGTGTTAGTCATCATCACTAACAAAGTACTGTGAAGAGAATTGAAAGTTAATAGCATACCAGAAACAAATCTAAAATAATCAATTGTCTTAAAATATTCGAGGATTGTTATACATTAAACTAAATTTGTATGAATTGCAGTATTATTTACACAGATGAACTGCAGTTGTAAATATACCCCTGAACTTCTAATGTTTAAATTATAGTCGAAATTGTCATATGCTCTTCATACTGAAAGTTAAAATAAAAATACCAAGCCTAATGTGAGCTTCACCAACTTCAATGGATGGCTTTCCAGATTGCCTTTAAATTCACATTCATCCAGCCAGTTGGGAGTGGGAAACATCATTTAGGAGCACAGGTGGGCAGGGTTGAAACAGATGACAGTCTTTTATGTTTACATTCTCCTCTTCCACAATCAGTCACAGGGCTGTCCCTAACTGCCAATGAAGCTGGTGAATGCATCTAGATGAATGCCTGACAAGTAAAGGATAACTGATTTTGGTTAGAACTCTTGTGCAAAGATTATTTTGATTGAGAGAAAGAAAATTTGAATTTTCACCAGATGAATTTATGTATATGAAAGTTTATTTCCAAGGCTCTGACTTTAAAACATTGGGCCCTTATAAATGTTTTGTACATAGTCACTCACCTACCCTTCTCCCAAAACACCCTGCAAATGCCACCATACCTCTCCAATTTAGAGTGTCTTTCTTAAAAGTTAGGGCTTGTGTGTCACTCCTCAGTTTAAAACTTTAGTTGATAGCCACTGTCATTTAAATGCATAATCTTTAATATTTCCTAAAAGTCTGGCATGCTGAGATTCTTTTAGGTCTCTGTATTGTCTCCCAATTCAACCTTTTCAGTTGGGATCTCCTCTCATCCATATGGGATTGATTTTATTCGACACACAAACTACATGAACTTCAGAGTCACTGTCTAGAATACTTAACCTTCTCTTTCTTTACCTACTTAACTCCTTCTTATCTTTATGTCTGTGTTTTACAACTCTTCCTATTGCATGCTTTTCCAGCCATTCTGCCATCCCAACTTAATTTAGATTGCCTTAATATGGTTTGTCATAAATCCTTGTTCTTCATTTAAAGCATATTGTGTATTTTTAATTATTTCAATAGTTGATTATTAATATTTCAAATCACTGTCATCTCCAGTAAAAGCCTGAAGTGCTATTTACCAATCCCTAGTCTGCAGTGACCTAAACACCAGAGGCTCCTGATATAAGCTTGATAATTAATAGATGATCTTACTGATGGATATATGCATGCATTTATATGTTCTGTATGACATGAATAGTTCTTTAAAATTCTCGACAATGTGTAAAGCTACCAAATTAAAAATTATGTTAAGAAAATTTTGGAAAATTTACAAATGCAGTAACAAATCTTCAGGAATAGCAACAGTAATACCACACATCTAACCTCCCCTTGATATAGTTCCATCTTGTGTAACACACTGAAGCATGGAAGCAAGAAAGGAGTAATTTGGCTTAGAAATGATACATTCTAAGACAACATTCATTATTTGAATCTATTAGTTTCTATCTTCACACAAAACCACAATAAAAAGCCATCATGTTTCATTCACCCAAATGTTTCCTTGTTTAATTATATTTATTATTTGTAATGTTCTTATTGTATAAATTTACAGTGTACAATGACTTCTTACATATATGTATACATAGTGAAATGATTAATAAAAGCAATAAATTGCATATATCCATCATTTTACAAGTTATCTTTTTTTGTGGTAAGATCACCTAAAATCTACTCTCAGATAATTTCCAGTATGCTGTGCAATATGTAATTCATAGTATTCTATATGCTCCCTCACATTTCCTAACTGACAACATTCACAAATCAGCACTGTGTGATAAGAACCAATTAAATATTAAAATTAAAGAACAAAGAGAAGAAAAGATAATGAAGTTCTCAATATTCTGATTAAAATATATGATCCATCTCAAAACTAATAGTTTTATATACACATAAGATTTATATAAAAAGTAGTACATTGGCCAGGCACGGTGGCTCACACCTGTAATCCTAGCAATTTGGAAGGCTGAGGCAGGCAGATCACCTGAGGTCAGGAGTTTGAAGCCAGCCTGGACACCATGGCAAAACCCTATTGCAAAAAAAAAAAAAAAAAAAAAAAAAAAAAAAAAAATTAGCTGACTGTGGTGGCATGTGCCTGTCTTCCCAGCTGCTCAGTAGGGTGAGGAATAAGAATCACTTGAACACAGGTGACAAAGGTTGCAGTGAGGCAAGATCACACCACTGCACTCCAGCCTGGGCGACAGACTGAGGCTCCATCTCAGTTAAAAAAAATAAAAAAAGTAGTGACTTAACCCTCTTTGTAAAAAGATTACATTTTAGAATGTATTAGTTACAAAGTATATAAAATATGCCTATAATTTGTATGAAATATAACACTTCATTAACGCAATTAAAAAATGATAAAAAACTTATAATGAGTTATTACAAGTGGTTTCACTTTATTTCCAGGTGTTTTCAAAAAATCTATTTCCAAATTTCAAATTTATGATAAAACAAAGTAAATGATGAATTGGTCTTGAATATATCAATTATTATTTTTAGAGATCTAAGGAGATGAGCTAATACAGATTTTTAAATCATAAACACATGATTTTGTTGTTGTTGGATTTTTTTGTTTGTTTGTTTGTTTTTGGACAGTCTTGCTCTGTCACCCACGCTGGAATGCAGTGGCACGGTCTCAGGTCACTTCTGTCTCTGCCTCCCAGGTTCAAGTGAGTCTCCTGCCTCAGCTTCCTGAGTAGCTAGGATTACAGGTAGCCTCCACCATGTCAGCGAATTTTTATATTTTTAGTATACATGGGATTTCACCATGTTGGCCAGGCTGGTCTCGAACTACTGACCTCTGTTGATCTCCCTGCCTCGGCCCCCCAAAGTGTTGGGATTACCAGTGTCAACCTTGTGCCCAGCCAACATATAGGTTTTAACTCCCATTTAATGAGAGATTACATTCATGAGAAATTGAAAAACAGATTAGTGATTGCTAGGTACTGAGGTTGGAGGTGGCGCATTGATTGCAAAGTGTCAGGAGTGTTGGGGGTGTTCAAAGTATTCCTTATCATAAATAGGAATAAACTTATATGAAGGCTTTTCTTTGCCAAAGTTCAAACATAATATTTTTAAAATTTCTGGATTTTGTTGAATGTGAATGTTTTCAGTTGAATGGTGCTTTCCAAAAAGAGATGTTTAGAAGCTCTATTTCCTGGTACCTGGTACTTGTACATGTAACATTATTTGGAAATAATGTGTTTGCAGATGTGATGAAGCTAAGATGAGATTCTACTAGATTAGGGTGTCCAATTACTGATGTCTTTATAAGAAGGCTATGTGAAGTCACATGGATACAGAGAAGCCCAGGGAGAATGTCATGTTATAAGAGAGAGAAAACTTGGACTGAAAGAAGAAATTTCTGTTGTTAAGCCATGAAGTTTGTGTTAATCTTCTATGACAGCTTTAAGAAACTAATACAATATATTATGTCCCAGTAAAGCTGATTTTTGGCAAATGTCATAAGGGCATATTGTGAACAATATATGTAAACACCATACTGAAATGCCTTGCCGTCATAATTAATAGAAAATAGCTTATATAATTGACAATTATTAGCTTAGAGAAAACAAAAATTAAGAGGTACATAACTATCTTCAACTATTGTGAAGTTGTGTACAAAATAAACTGATTTTTAAAATCAAATCCAAATTCATATAATAGTTAGCACTGATGTAACAAGTAGGCCCTAAATGTGTCACACAACAGAAAACTTCTTGTCTCTTCATAATACTAAACAGGTTAAAAAAAAATTGTCAGTGATTCAGCCTAACATGGGCTTTGCCATAACGAACAGTTTGTTTGCTACATTTCCTGTGGAGAAGCAAGCAGGAGCACATGTGGGGTAGTTTTATGAGCCAAGGCTGGAATAGGTGCCAATCATTCTCACAGTTATTTCATTGGCTGGAACCCAGTCACGTGGCTACACTTAACAGCCAAAAAACCTGGTAAGTTTACTTAATTGTGTTCCAGCTTGGCAAAATAGTGCTTCAATATGAGATGATGAAAACCAGAATATCCTTAGCTGAGGAATTTCTGTTTAAGTTCATTACCACAGCACCACTTTAGGAACAGCAATAGTAGTAGTATTGGCCTTCACATAGCACTTTATGCCCCTACCCTAATCCACTGTATGTATACTTCTTAAAATGTAAATTTCATTATGTCACTCCTTGATATAACACTCTTCAATAGATATCCAGTGTTGATGTAAGTGAAAATCTTATAAATTCTTTAGGATTTTCCTAGATCCAAATAGACACTAGGAATTCTTGTATGACTTGAGCTCTTCTCATATTGCCTAACTCATTTATTCTCTGTCCTTCATTTGTATTCTTTTCTCAAGCCATTTTGGGCTTCCTACAATATCTACAACCCATCATGGTTTTCTTCCTTCAGTAGTAAAATCTATCTTGGTTTCTTTTACCTTGAGTATTAACATGTCTGAAAGCTTTGGCTTTCTTCTCTTTATGTAGGTAACCCTTTCTAATCATTCAGGTACAGTTTTAAGCAATATTACCTTAAAGAACCTTTTTTTTTTTTTTTTTTTTTTTTT
>NW_016107448.1:4338447-4389113 GCF_001604975.1 Cebus imitator
TTTTTTCCCCAATGCCTTTTACATCCAAAGCCCAAGTTAGTTTTCCTGGATTTAGGCTTATAAAAAATCCTGTATGTACTCCTTTACAGCATAAATAAATAAATAAATAATGTGGTATTTTGCATATATGTGTTACCCAGTAAGAGTTTAAAGAGCAGTGACTGTGGAGATTTTGTTCACCACTTTCTGTTACAAAGAATATCACACGGCAGGTTGTTTAAAAGTTTCACTGAAGGAATGATTTATTGTCTGATGGAAGGGTATCTAATTATATTTTTTCTATATTAGATATCTACTTGACTTAAGAGATACATAACAAGGAAACCAAACAATTTTATTACGTTTGAAAAATATTGGAATCTATGAGACAGCATACTCTTGGTAAATATCACAGAACAACACACGCCTAGTGCTTTTTTTCCCTTTTAGCCAACTGTGTAATAAGTGGTAAAATGAAAATGGAAGGAGATTACTAAAAAGTAACAGATTTTTTAAATGCTTCTGATATTTTAAATCTCCTAATTTATATATTTACATATGTTTTGCAACAAAGAACAGGCATATTTTCAAGATACACAGCTGATTTCAAATTTACAAACACTGAAAACATCTGTACCTGTCCCTTACCACAAAGCAATAGCACTTGGTTAGGACTGATGGAATAAATACATGAAGATTTATGAAGATTTATGTATTATAAATACATGAATAAATATATGAAGATAAAAGTGACATTCTGAATGCTCTAATATACAAAATTAAGTTCATTTAAAATGACTGATGTCTAAATGTGCATGCATGCAATTTAAAGTTTCGTATTTGTATATTGCTCTAGTATTTTTATTTGCAAATCATAAGAAAATATGTTTCAGAATTTGCATGAATATATAATGCTCATGACTGATATAAAAAGTGCAATGCATCATGGAAAATTTTGCTGGATAATTAAGAGGTTTCACTATATGTTTCTGCATACTTAAAATTAACTCTAAAAATTGAATATTTTAAGTATCTTAATTATTACATTTAGAGATATGAGAAAAAATAACATTGAGATTTTTATTACAATACTCTTGCTTGAATTCTAACTTAGTTACTTAGTTGTGATGTTACTTAAGGAAGTAGCTCAATAGCTCAAATACATACTTTTGTTTGCAATAAAATAGGGACATGGATAACTGCATCAAAAGATAGGTAAAATAAATAAGACAATATTTGCAGCAAAACCTGGAGTTTAGTTTAGTGTAGACAGTATAGACAGAACCATTCTCTCTTCTTTTGATGTCTCTTCTAATGTGTATTTATCTTATCAAATAAAGTTTAACTCATCCTCAATATTTTTTGTCCTTTTTATTAGCTTCCATTGTTCAAATGTCACTGGAAGTATTCATTTACTTACAAAAATTTTGTTTATTCTTTTGTTAGTTCCTTCACAATATTTTATGTCATCAAAGAATATTGATTTATCTCAGTTTCTTTTAATTGTACTTTCCCTTCTGTACTTTTTCTGGCATATAATTCTGCAAATTCTAGCTTATGAACAATTTTAGTAGTCGTGAGGAAAAAAGAGAGAACTAAAGTAGCAAACATTTGATGGACAAGCTCTAAGGTTTGGAGAGTAGATAAATGTAAGTGTCTGTGAAGGTTAATACTGTCAACTTGATTGAATTGAAAGATACAAAGTATTGATGCTGGATGTGTCTGTGAAGGTGTCCCCAGAGGAGATTAACACTTGAATCAGGGGGCTGGGAAAGGCAGACCCACCTTTAATCAGGGTGGGCAAAATCTGATCAGCTGCCAGGGCTGATACCATATAAACAGGCAGAAAAATGTGAAAAGAGAGTCTGGCCCAGCCTCCCAGCCTACATCTTCCTTCCATGCTGGATGCTTCCCATCTTCAAACATTGGACCTGAAGTTCTTCAGTTTTGGAACTCGGACTGGCTCACCTTGATCCTCAGTTTCCAGATGGTCTATTGTGGGACCTTGTGGTTGTATGAAATAATGTTTTACAAACTCCCCTTTATATATATTTCATTAGTTCTGTCCCTCTATCGAACCTTGACTAATACAGATTTTGGTGCCAGGAGTGGTTCTAGAGGAATAGAATGTTAAGGATGGAGTTCTTTCATTGGTTTTGGGATTTCTGGAATTGGTTGCTTAATACAATTAGATCCAAAAATGCTATACTTCTAATAGTATAGGGAACAATTGATAATCCTTCATGTGAATGATAGCTATGAAAAATAAATGCGTTTAGGACTACTGATTCATCGCTCCTGAAAGGCAAGGAGTTTAGTGACTATACATAATACCTTTGAACATATGTGGAGAGTCAAGGAACATAATAAAGCTCATTGGTTGCTCCTAAGTTCAGTGGACAAAGTGATTAAAGAAAATGCTAAGCTCAGGGATTCTATCTCCCACTTTCAGAAGCAGATACTAAGCCTGAAATCTGCTAAGATTGCCCTGAGTGAGAGTCTTAGCTCTTGTAGAGAAGCTGCTCAAATTATGGAAAAACAGACACAAGCTCTTACTCATGTGAGTAGCTGGCCTGCAACAAAAGGTGTATGCACAGCTTTGCCAGGTATCTACTGTTAAAGCAAGGGCATTGACTGGAAAAGAATGAGACCCTGCAACTTGGAATGGAGATGTGTGGGAAGACCCTGATGAAGCTAGGGACACTGAGATTATAAACTCTAACGAAACTTTTTTTTTTTTTTTCTTTTCCCCAGAAGAAAAAGCTTCCCTATCCCCAGTAGTGGCAGGATTCCCTCTCCAAACAAATACTGTTATCAGCCTTTTCACCTTTGTCTAAGGAGATAAACCCTATGCTACCTGAGCCAACAGTGATGGTCTCCCCTGAGTCAGTTGCCGGGCAAGATAATGTTGATTCTCCTCAGGAGCCACCCTCAAAACCCCCATTTGCTTCTAGGACTATAACTAGACTAAAGTCCCAGCAGGACCCTCATGAAGAGGTACGCTACCCTCAAAAAAACAAAAACAAGAACAAAAAAAACCGACTTGAGTTTCCAATTTATATAAACAGAAATCTGGAGAGCAGGCATGGGAATGGATATTAAGGGTGAGAGATAATGGTAGAAGGGACATATAGTTGGATCAGGATGAATTTATTGATTTGGACCGACTAAGCAGGGACTCTACATTTAATATTGCTGCTTTGGTAGTTAAAAAAAAAAAGTTTCTAATAGTTTATTTGCTTGGTTAGGTGAAAAATGCATTAAAAGATGGCCCATTGTGAGTGAGCTGGAAAAGCCTGATCTCTCTTGGTTTAATGTAAAAGAAGGGATCCAAAGGCTTAGGGAGATTGGGATGGTGGGGTGGATTAGTCACGTTAGACCTACTCATCCTAGCTGTGAAGGTTTAGAGGATATACCCTTGACCAGAGGCTTGTGAAATAGATTTGTGAGTGCAGCACCTGCATCTTTGAAGAGCCCTGTAACTGTTTTTCTCTGTATGTCATATCTAATAGTGGAAACCACAGTTACTCAACTACAAAATTTAAATACAATGGGACTAAATGAATCCTGAGATGTCAGGGGTCAAGTGGCAGCACTTAACCATCAAATGGAAGGTGTGCTTAACTGTGGTAATGGATGGCCGAAGCAATGCAGCAATCAGAATAGTCTGACTCCTGAAGTGCCCTGGCATTGGTTAATTCATCATGGTATTCCTAAAAGTGAAATTTATAGGACGTCTACTGAATTTCTACTTAATTTATACAAGCAGAAAACTTCAAGGTTCAATGGACAAAGGCTTATATGAATTGTAAAAACAAAATCATGGCTCCTTAATCAATTTCCAGAGCCAAACCAGTTTACAGAACCAGAACCTCTTGAATGAAGGGGAGGCCAGTTCTCTTCAGAAAGAACCCCACTATATTACCAGCCATTTATGAAGTATTTCTCTCATCCTTCCCCAAGGAGACCTCCAGCCTTTTACCAGGGTAAGTGTGCACTGGGGAAAGTAAAATGATCAGATATTTCGGGGACTACTGGACACGAGTTCTGATATGAGGTTGGTACCCGGGGACCCAAAATGACACTGTGGTCCTTCAGATAAGGTAGGGGCTTATGGAGGTGAGGTAATTGATAGAATTTTAGCTCAGATCTAACTTACGTTGGCTCTAGTGGGTTCCTGGGCTCATCCTGTGGTCATTTCCCTTGTGCTAGAACGTAAATTGGCATAGACATGCTTAGCAGCTGGCAGAACCCCAGATTAGCTCCCTCACTGGTAGGGTGAGGGCTACTATGGTGAGAAAAGCCAAATAGGCTTTGATTACTTTTCACTTCTGCAAGATATCACACTGGTCCATTATATTGATGACATTATGCTGATTGGGTCCAGTGAGCAAGAAGTAGCAAATACACTGAACTTATTGGTGAGACATTTGCATGCTAGAAGATAAGAAATAAATATGACTAAAATTCATAGACCTTCTACTTCAGTAAAATTTTTAGGGGTCCAATGGTGTGAGACCTCTCAGGATATTCCTTCTAAGGTGAAGTATAAGTTGCTGCATTTAGCTCCTCATACAACCAGAAAAGAGACACAATGCTTAGTGGGTCTATTTGGATTTTGGAAGCAATACATTCTTCATCTGGGTATGTTGTCCTTGTCCATTTATCGAGTGACCCAAAAAGCTACCAGTTTTGAGTATGGTCTAGAACAGGAAAAGGCTCTGCAACAGGTCCAGGTTGCTGTGCACCTGCTCTGCCATGCCCAGCAGATCCAATTGCGCTTGAGGTGTCAGCGGCAGATAGGGATGCTGTTTGGAGCTTTGGCAGGCCCCCAGAGGTGAATCACAATGAAGGCCTCTAGGGTTTTGGAGCAAGGCTCTACCATTTTCTGCGGATAACTACTCTCCTTTTGAGAGACAGCTCTTGATCTGTTACTGGGTTTTGGTGTAAACTGAATATTTGACTACAGATTGTCAAGTCACCATATGGCCTATCACGAACTCAGTGCTTGTTCCCCAACCTAGCCATAAAGTGGATTGTGCATAGCAGCATTCCATCATCAAATGGAAGTGGTATATACGTGACCAGGCTCAAGCAAGTCCTGAAGGCACAAGTAAGTGACATGAGGAAGTGGCTCAAATGCCCATGGTATCCTCTCCTACCACCCTGCCTTCTCTTCCCCAGCCTGCACTGATGGCCTCATTGGGAGTTCCCTGTGATTGGTTGACAGAGGAAAAGAAGTCTAGGGCCTGGCTCACAGATGGTTCTTCATGATATGCAGACAAGAAGTGAAAGTGGACAGTTGCAGCATTACAGCGCCTTTCTAGGACATCCCTGAAGGACCGTGGTGAAGGGAAATCTTTCCACTAGGCAGAATATCAAGCAGTGCAATCGGTTGTGCACTTTGCATAGAAGGATAAATGGCTAGATGTGTGATACACACCTTTACATTTCTTGTATCTCATTGCACTTATGGGCATCTAATTACTGAATCCACAGAAAAAAACTTAGGCCAGTTCCCCTCCTGGCACAACTGCTGACAAAAAAAAAAAAAAAAAAAAATTAGCCACTCAGGGTTGTTGCGTAAGATTAGGCTTAAGCTAACCAGAGGGAAATATAATCTTATTAAATACCAATTTCAAATCAACTCAGACCTTGATGAAATATTAAGTAATTACTTCTTTAACTAGCTGGTGGATATATGAAAAAGTTTATACTGTGTGCTATAAAATATTAAAACTTGAACTTTCAAATGTCTAAAATACCTTTTAAAATAAAATATTCAAAGAAGTAAATAAATAGGGAGTGGAATTTAAAATATCAAAACTATCAGAAACTGACTGACCTTTACCTAGATATTTGCAACTAACAAACTAATGTCTAGGGGAAAAAGTCATTTTATTTTATAATTTATAGAAAAGATGCCAGAATTAGTGATTAGATAAGAAATCTCAACAGAGAAATTTAAATGTCTTTTAAAATCAAATAAATGCTTTGAAACTGAAAATACAATATCTAGGGAGAAACTGGCTGGCTCAACAGGAAGATAGGCAGCATGGAAGGAAGAATCAATGCACTTGAATATTGGTCAATAAAAATTATTCCACTGACAATATACGCTAATGGAAAAAAGATGCCAAAAATAGAACAGGTTTTCAATGACCTATGGGAAAATATTAGATTGTCAATATGTGTGTTATTCAGAATACCATAACATAAAGTTGGTAATTTGACAGATATAAAATATTACAAAATATATATCATTAAATCGTAAAAGCTCCTGTTGCAACAAGCATGATTAGATGTTTCAAAATCCACAAGAGGGACACTAAGCAATGCTAAGCAAAAGATAATGGAATGGCTTTATAGTGCTAAAATGAGAAACTATCACTCAATAATTTATTTTATCTAATAGAAATATACACACTTTAGAAATAAAGACAAGGTAAAGATATCGTGAGAAATAAACCCTCAGAAAAGTTGAACCAGCAGAAAACACTAATATAAATGCTATTTAAAAGAGAGAGATAAATAACTTTGTAACAAAGTTCTAAAGCTAATTTATTGAAAAAATATATAAAATTGTAATAAATATCACTAAAAGACTAGACACTTTTAAGAAAAAAAATAATATTTTGTAATAAATTTCACTAAAAGACTAAATACTTTTAAGAAAAGAAATCCTCAATTTCTACCACATGCCATACACAAAATTTAAATATTAATAACTAGCTCATATATCTAAAGATAAAAGTGTTTTAGCTTAAACATGAAACCTTTGGGTAACTAAAATCCCCAAAAGAAAATATATGCGGATTATTATTATTTTATTTTCATATGTAGGTAAGTAAAGTTTTTTCAGAAAGAAAATATGCTACCATTTATTAAAAATGATAAATTTTACTCCATCAATATTGAATATTTCCTCATCGAAATACCCTAGTAAAAACAAATAATTAAAAATCAAGCCACTGCAGGGGGAAATTATTTGTAATTAATTTATTTGACCAAAGACTTATATTAAATATATAAAGGATTTCTATATCTCTAGAATGAAAATAAAAGCAACTTAACTTACTATGTTAAAAGCCATCCTGAAATATGATGGCTTAAGTCCACTTTTTTTTATTACTTCTCAAAACTGTGGTTGACTTCATATGGGAAGTTCTCTTGCAAGTGAAAGAGCAACAGGGGCTACAGTCATCATGGAAATTAGTTGGTCTAGAATGCCAAAAACAGCTCACACTAAAGTCTGATCCTTAGTTCTCCACAACTTGGTTTTTCTCCCTGGTAGCATCTGGTCCTCCTGGCCTCCTTTTTCCAGGATAATTGGCTTTTATACCTGGCAGTTGGCATGCTAGAGCACCACAGCAGAAGATTTCAGTCCTTATTTACATTTAGACCTGCAACTGGTACATTTCTTCTACCTCATTCAATTGTTTAAAATGAGCCACTGGGCCATATGACATTTTATGTGAGTGAGGACTACCCAAAACATAAATAACAGGAAGGGTATTTCACTGGGAACCATTTTTGAAAACTAGATGCTACACAATCCAATTAATAAATCCGTGGGTAAACAGTTGAGCAGCTTCTTTACAAAAAAATGCATAAGCATGGCCAATATGTGTCTGAAGTGTTGCTCAATATCATTAGTTAGAAACTAACACCACTATAAACTATCATCCACACACACTTATATGACTTAAACAATATCCATTACTGGTAAGGATGTAGAGAAACTGGAACATTCATGTGCAGCTGGCGGAAGCTGAAAAGGGGAAAAACATTTTGAAAAAGAACACAACTTGCAATTTTTTATAATACAATTCTACATACACTTACTTCATGACCCAGAAATTCATGCCCAGGTACTTACCCATGACAAATGAACATATTTCTTAATGAAAAGACTTGTAGAAAACATATTTATAACACTTTTATTTCTAATGGCAAAAATGTGGAACAGTCTAAGTGCCTATCAAGCCGTGATGTACTCAAAACACAAAAAAACTACTCAGCAATATAAAAGGAAAAACTACACATACATAGATATTTAATTCTACTATATAACTATAATAAAAAATTGGAATACCCATTATTAGCTTTATACTGCATTATCCTAGGGAGGACTTATTATTTACTTCATGCTTATTTCTTCCTTTGGATGAATTTATCTACATGGAATTAACACTTTCATAAACGTGTATGTCTCAGCCTTCAATTTGCTCTAATCTGGGCATCCTTAAATATTTTATATGACTTTAATAAGAAAAATTTTACATACTTTCATAAAAACTTACTTACTAAGGTTTAAATAAATAAGAAAACTAATCATTTACTAAGGCTGTTTTTCCAGATCCCCTCGTAATACAAACATTTTATAACTTTACATTTATTTCCTTCTCTCTCACACGTCTCAGGTGCCATACCTTACCAGAAAGAATGCAACTCAAAAGTTTCATTAAACCTTGACTAATTTTATTTTTCCCAAAGTTACTTTAAAATGAATCTTAGTTCTGTTTAGCCTCTGCTCTGCTTCAATTTCCTCTATTCAACCATTATCGGAAAAGATAAAAGGATAAAAATAAGAAAATAACATCCGTTTCATTGGAAATAGATAATCTAGCGATGCCTGCCTAATGTAGAAGTCGCGAGGGAAAGAAATTTTTGGCATCGCTGAAAACAAATTAGATGATATATTAACGTGTAAAATAGAAATATCTAGTCATAGATAAATAACTGCGTGAATAAAGTGATAGAAATATTTCCTGGAATCTAGAATGTGGTCTGAAGGTTGTATAGGTGACCTGGGGGGAAGTTTGACAAGTGTGAGAAGACTATCCAGAGAGATGAGCAGCCAAAAATTGAAGCTCAGAGAGGGGTATCTCATGAGGAGATTCAGGATGAAATACTATGCAAAACATTTTCTTGGTCTTCCTTTTCTAGAATAACATGATGAGAAGCTGATCATTACTATTTCTCTCTTTCTGTTTGTCTGTCTCTGCCTCTGTCTTTCTCTCTCTCTCCTCTCTCTCTCTCTCACACACACACAGACACACACACACACACACACACACACACACACACACACTTTTACGGCTATGGGAGTTAGAAGAGTTGTAGAGATAGTTAAAACAAAACAATAACTCATTTTGATAGTGTTTTCATGGTGGTTAAACAAGGAACATGTAGCCTAAAAGTGTGCTCTGGAGTAAAACACAGGTGCTTCACACAAGAAGATGAAGCACACCTATGAATATTACTGATGTCTCAGTAAACATGGCAAAGTATTTGATTACATTCTGCAGGCTTCAATTCTCATTCTATCTTTATACACAAAGCTAGAAAAGTAATTAGCCCCTAAAAAAGCCAGATTTTTCATTGCACTCTGGCTTCACCAAAACAAAGAAATCGTGTCAGCTTAAAAATCTTCTCTTTTTCATTACTTCAGTTTTTCATCTGAAAAATCTGTATAAATGAAATGATGACTTACTTCTGCAAGGATATGAGTCATTATCACAAATTCCTACACCTCAACTAACACTGCAGAGTTATCTTCCAATTTAGGAAATTCACTTATGCTAAATTGTGTTGGAGATATTTGACTTGGGAATATCTAACATGACTATTGAGATTTTTAATCTCTATGACCAGCAAGGCCAACCTTATGCATTTTGTTTAAAAATGAAAATTGTGTTTTCTCTACTATTTAAACTACATTTTCCTCTTCCTGGTTGACTTCTCTAGTAAGATAAATTTTATGCTTTGGTGTGCAGAGGCAAGGAGTCTGAAATAGGACAGATAACATATATATTGCTTCTCAAAAGCAACACATTCATGAAAAAAAGAACCCAGGGTCTTGGGACTGGCCAGCATGTTCCTTGAAGGATAAATAATGATATGAACAGCACACGTATGGCTGAGGTGCTCATTTACAAAAAAATGAAAGAAATGGGTCTGCTGTTGGCAACCAGAACTTCCAAACTTCTAAACCAAGTAAACAAGAAGTTTATATCCATTTGTAGCAAAAATAAAAACAAATAGAAAAAGATAGACTAATTGGAGGAAAATTATTTCTGAAGTCAGAACACCATACTGTGCTAAATTATCTTTCTGGTTGCTGTGCAATGAATTTTAAATCCATAGTTCTAGTATACACTTACATATAAAATTTTCAGCAAATGTATTTTACTTTTTAACATTGTGGATAAAGCTGTTGTAGCAGAAAATTGCAAATGACTCAGAAATGGAAAAGAACAGATGAGAAATTCTAAAGAAACTGACAAAAATAGGGTAGAAGGATTTGGGTAGGGTGGCATCAAAATAACTTTTATGGAGAGAAACATTAAATTTGTGGCATGTGCATCATTCATGATGGTTATGTCTGAAAATATTTCACTCTAAATCTCTGGCTTTTTTCTGTTTACCACGATGCTGCTATGCATATCATTTTCTTTAGCTTAAATGAAACATCTGAAGAAGTGAAACTTCCTCCCAAGGTTTTTATTTGCATTCTTCATAAAGTGCCCACTCTACAACAAGAGTCTGTCTCCTAGCTTTTCCTGGCATCTCTATAACATTTGTTTTGAGCCTTCCTCTCCTTTCCAATATACATATGCTACTAAATGCTTTTTAATTAGAATTGAACAATGAGAGATTATTAAAGAAGAGCAAGGTAAATCCTCTTTCTTTTCCTACCAAGCATCTAAGTTTCATATATGTTGTTTATTTCACAGTTTCTTTATGAGCTGCACGTGCTACAAGCTGTTTGTGTTGAACGCAGGTCGATATCCGCAGATGTGCACACCTCTGTGTGTGCTCTATGGTTATATCTATATGAAACTAAATTCATAATCAGATATAGAGAACATCTGCCAAATAAGTTTGCTATATTACCAAACAATCAAATTTTTGTATATGGTCAATGTGAAGTCAATCCATCAAATCAATTTTTTTATTCTCTTTGACTAATTGGCCTATTGGGACAGTAAAATTTATTTAAAGAGCTCTACTCTTTTATCTGAAATATCTGATTAATTGCAATTTTTTTTCCCTTAAAGCAGGATTAGCCTCCTATGTCTGTAATTGCACTTCACAAAGACCCACATTGAATTTCCCTTTGGCCTATTTATTTTAGAAACTGAAGATTTAAAGTAGTTGTGACAACTGATTTCTTCCTCATTTAACTGGTGACATGTGCATGGAGCCTTGCTCAAGCTGATACTTTTGTCTTTATACATGTCTTTGTACTTAAAAGAGCCTGATGGGAATAAGGCCTGTAGTTTGCTTACAAATAACATTGTTATGTGGCCAAAGCTTCAAATAACCTTCTAAATGTCAGCTATATGTTGGCAATTAAAACAGAGTGGGTACCAATTGAAATTTGTATTCTCTTGAACATGCATGAACTCTTTATCACTGAAGAGTTTGCCAGTGTTGAGAATTCAGATTCAAACATGGCATTCAAAACCAACAAAGGAATTCATCAAAAAGAAAACCATGATTTCCATTTAAAATAGAACATTGAGAATAAAATTAAGAGGGAAATGTACAATGAAGAAAAAATATATAAGTGGAGAGAAGAGAATGGAAAAAGAATAATGCAATGTTAGAAAGCCTTTCAATTGAGATACAATATATTAAATGTCTTTTGTGTGATCAATATTATATAAATCACAAACTCTATAGAATTAATAAATATATCATAAATTTAGGCAAGTTTAATACAATTTTTTAAAAAATTATTTAAAATTACTTGGACAATCAGTTACAAGACAGTGAACTAATGGCAATTTGTGTGGCAAAATAAGTGCCACAGAACTTTTCGGAAAGAGGAAAACAGGACTTGTGTGGCTGGAGAGAGTTTGTGGCAAATGTTGACACGAGGATGAATGATTCTTGTAGAACAGGTGCAATTTGACCAGGTCAAGGAGAAATGCAGTGCACTTCCAAGTGAGGGAAACCTGGCAGAGTAGTGAGCATGTGCATTTGTTTCCTGCGACTGCTGTTAAGAACTTATCACAAACCTGGTGGCTCAAAACAACTTAATTTTATTCTCTCACAGTTCTTGTGGCCGGAAGTCTAAAATAAGTGTCACTGGGCCAAAAAGTGTCATCAGAGCTGTGCTTCCTCTGGATGGTTTTGGTAACAGTCTTTTACTTTCACTAATAGCTTCCAATGCTACAGACATTGCTAGGCTTGTGGCTGAACCACTTCAATACCTACCTCCATGGTTACATTGACTTCTCCTCTTCCATTGGTGTTAAATCTTGCCATGCCCTTCTCTCATAGGGACACTTGTGATTGCACTGAGGGCCCCACTCAGATAATTCCAAGATAATTCTCCACTTTGAGACATTTTAATTATATCAACCAAGGTCCTCTTTTTCCATATGACGTAACATTCACAAGTTCCAGGGATCAGAAAATGAATCCCAAAATGTGGGAGTCATTATTCAGTTTACCACTGCAAGGCCATAGCAAAGAGATTGAGTTAAATGAGCAACCAAAGAGGTTTATGAAGAAAAGAGAAACAAAAAGTTGGACAAGAACCTAGTAGTATTAAATAAATGACCTTGAAATCCAGAGTAATTTGTATTTGATAATATAACAGATAATCTCTCAATTTGTGTTGTCCTGATGTTCCTTTTACAGTAACACATAGCTCCACAAATTTCCTTTAGATATTATTAATTTACTAATTTTTGAGTGCCTTAGTATAAAATGCTTTGCAAATTAATGTTTGTGAAAAAGCACACAATCCTATGAAAATAATCTTATTAAACTTTATATTAAACTGTAATGGCTAATGTACTTAGTAATCTATATAAAATTTCCAAATATGTGCCAATGATTTGCTCAACATGCTTGATTTTAAATATCTCATTACTTCTAGCTTATGGTATCTCCAATGCTGCTTAAAAAGTTAAAGACTCAAAAATGATTTACCATCTGCTCTCATTGTTAATTACATAAGGAATTGTAAAAAAGAGAAATACATGTTTCAGATCAATCATATATATTTAAATACTTTTGTATTTTGACTTTTTTATTAAAAAAAAAAACAGTCTAATCAAGTGGAATAGTGAGAAGAGGGAAATAATAGAACAAGGAGTTTGATCTGTAACTGACTGTCGGCAATCAATTGATAAAAATCCTAACCTTTGGCTCAGCCAATTTTGACCCTTTAAATTAAAAATTAAAAATGCATTTGAGTAAAGGGCGATACTTAGTTTTCATCCTATAACATACTATCACTCCAGTAAACCATTTTTTGCTCCTGAATTATCAAAGGAAAGACTTAATTAATGTTCATTCTGTTGCCTACTCATTTTATCAGCTATGAAATTCCAAAGAAGGCTGATACTTCCTGCTGACTCTACAAGTGACCTGGGAATTGTACTGCTTATTTCCCCATTAAACTCTATAGTTTCATTTCTGAAGCCTTCTCTCTATACAATGCCTGTATTTAGGTATAGTTAGACTCACATAAAATTATGGAGAACTTAATGAAATACTTCAAAATTAATATAATTATGTCCACAGGTTACCTGCTCTTTGTATTAAATAATTCATGGCTTTATTTAATAATCATTACAAATTACCAATATTTATCACACTGATCTATAAGGAGATTTATTTTTAAGTATTTTATTTCTTTCTTAATACGTATTTATATTATTTTTTTATTTTGTTTTCAATTATGTTTTTACATTGGTGATCAAAATAAAAAGACATTATTTGCTATAGCACATTAAGCAGTAAATGTTACCCAAACCATCAAATTTTTGATTCTACAAGAAAAATTACTGAACTAATGTTGAGAAATCAGAAAATATAGCTCAAATTATTGTAACAGAAAAATGTTTCAGTAAACATTATATTAATTCTAAGATTAAACATTTTCTGTATTGGCCATGGGAACATATAGTCATCAGAAAGAACTTCACAGAAACTGCAAGCAAATAACCAAAAATCAATAGAAACTTTCCTTGTGATACTTCACTCCATTCAAAACAAATGATGGGGTAAGATGATTTTCATATATTTGAAAACTCCAGGTGTTCAGCATCATATTTTATTATAGTTGATTACAGTATTTAGCTGTCTGCCACAAAAATAAAAGCTATCAACTGCATAATCCAGGTTGAAGGACACTTTCTAGGAAAATAGCTGGGAGTAGGAGTACAGAAATTAGCGGGTTGATAGAGTGAATAAAAAGCTTTTGAGTTAAAATACCATTTGAATTCCAACTAAAACACATACATTTTATGATTTTAAGCCAGTTACTCTCTAAAAGCCTCGGGATGTTAATATAAAATATAGAGGTAATATGTTCAATTATTTTTCTGAACATTGAATGTGATCTATTTAATAAAAATGGCCAATAATAACCTAATACTTATGAGTGAGTGACAGACACTATGTAAAACACTGTTTATGAAATGTTTATTTATTTAATCTCCACAATGACTTAGTAGGTAAAAATACTAAAATAAATCTTATTCTATAGAGGAATCAAGTGAGGCAAAAGTGGATAACTTGCTCAGTATTACACAGTTATTAAACGGAAGAGCTAAGATTAATGTTTAAGCAATCTGGCTCTGGAGCCCTTGCTGTTAATCACCACAAAAAGCTATCTCCGTAGGAAGTATCTGATCTGGTGCTTGGACTACAGTACATGCCCAGTAAATGGTAGCTAGTCGTTAAAACTGTTGGCTGTCACATTGAACGTGTATTTGCTTTTAGACATTAGTAAACCTTACTAAGCTTCAGTTTCTTTGTTCATGTAATTAAAAGAATGAATCATTATTTCCTTATAAATCACAAATTCTATGATGATGCTAGTATATTATGCTTATTCAATTATGTACTAAGAAATAATTTTAATCTTTTTAAAAGAACTTACCTTATGACAATTATCACTATGCTGTGTCCAAATATGAAATATATAAGGATTTTTATGATTTTAAATCAGGAATGAAACTCAAGATAACTACACTATACAAAATAACATATATGCTTAAGGCACATTTTTACACAATTAGAATTTGTCTCCACCTGAGCATCCTATATTTTAGATAATTAATTCAGGCAAAAGATTCCAGATGATGGCATATTCACATACAAATAACTTGACCCTTATTTATTTGTCTCTAAAAGAGTGCTTTGATACATAAAAGTAATCATTTCATCTGCTTGAGTATTTCTCCAAAATTCAGTCAAAATACTTGTGTGATATTTTGAACCAGTCTTCTTAATACAATTGGAATTAAATTTAACAAATGTTTGTTCAAATTTGTCAGGTACTACAGAAACTGTATAGGCCAATAAAAAGATCAAAATATATTATTCAGACTCTTGATTCTTATAGATGCAAACACACATACAAATACACCTATATACAAAACAGATTGAACTAAAATAGTTGTGTGTGTATGTGTGTGTCTGTGTGTGTTAATGCAGAGGTGTTTGGAAATGTCGGTTATAAAAAGAAAGAAAACCAGAGTTTATAAATTGCTGACAAGTCCAAATAAGTGAACATGAAATTGAGATGGATGTAGCACATTATATAGAATTTTCACTGACTGCAACCCCAGTTGAGTAGAATCATACCAAGTAAACTGGAATAACAGCATTACTTTTGGAAAGATTTAAAATATTTTTTAAATGATTATTTTTTAAAGTTCTTTCAACCCTGTTAAAATGTAGGACTATGATTAAAAGGTTAAACAGGGAGAAAATAAAACAGCAACAAAGAACTCTTCTTCAATCAAAGACCTTTGATCAAACTTTAAAAAACTAGTTTTGAGTCAAACCAAATTTAAGTATCTGACACAATTGCAAATTCCAAATACAGATCAGTGAATTAAAACACATGACTTGTTAGGATCCACTTGTGTGCAGAGTTTTGACTATGTATACTAAGATGTTCATATATTCATGTAAAATTTTCTTCTAAGTAAAAAATGTTAAACTTTAGAAAACTGACAAGACTGTTTCCCTTGGAAAGGTGATCTTATCATGCTATGGAATGCAGTAAAGTTTTGTTAACCTACATTGTAAAGTTACAATGGTGATTTACGTTTCCCATACTTAAGGTTTTCTTGCTTATGATAGTCATTTTTATTGAAAATATAAATGCATTTATTTGAAACTCCACTGGGTTTAATTATACAGATATAAATAGGCTGTTAGAACCTAGATCCAATGTAAAGGTGGCTTAAATAAAATGCAAGTTTGGCTTTCTAATTTAGGGGTGTGAGAATAATCCATCTAGGAATAATGGGCTAGCATTATGGTGTCATAGACACAGACCCTTTTATTTTGTTTCTCTGCCATTTCTGTGGCCTTTCTATAGCATAGTCCTCATTCATGTGGTCCAAGATCATTCATTGCCACACATGCACTCATAAACAAGACGGAGGACAAACGGAAAGGATGATGAGGCTACTCTTTTCTAAATAAAACTCAAAATTTCTACTCCTCAATACCTGTCACATTCCATTTCTCATCACTTTATGTGGCTAGACTTACTTGGCTAAAGAATGTAGATTTCATGTGCTTGTTCCATGTAGTGGTGTAGGAGTTGGGTGTCCCTCACTTTGAGAGAGCAGACAGGAAGTGATTTGTCCTGATAACCATGGTTTCTCCTTCAGGGAATTATACGTCCCATAATACCTGGAACTGTTCAACCGCCATAGCACAAACAGCTTGAGACTATCCTAGCCATCTGGCTTGCTGCTGGTGGCCAGAAGCTGGAGGGGTATCTGCTGGATTAGGGGTGTGGGAGCTGGACAGGTCTCACTGCCATCTTCCAGGGTAAAAACTCAGGTTTCCCCTCTAAGTGGGCTATGTGGTGCAAGAGAGATGCCTCCACCCTTTCCCGGAGGTCTGCCCCTGTGGCCTGAGGGCTGCTGTTAGGCTCTAGCAAGGTCAGGACTTGGGCACCCACCTCAGAGAGGCTGGTAATGGGCTTGCCCAATTCAGCTTCACCCAGTTCTGCCCCCTTCCTCTGTGGTAACAGAGCACAGGACTGGAACGATTGGGAGTTCCATGACCCACTTGTTGCACAGGACACTCCTGTACTTCTCCTGCATAACAAAGGCTAAGTAAAAATTCCACTGCCACCACCATAGCAACATCTCACCAGCAAGTGCTACCCATTGGGTGGGAGATAAACTTGCATGGCCCATCACAACTTCCGCTGACACCATTGTACAGTGCTTGGCTTGCTGTTGCCCATAATCGCCACCTGTAGGGTGAACTATACAACTCAGTATGATCCCTGCTGACATAAATGCACAGCCCAGGATATATGATAAGCTTCCAAGAGCTCAGCCTCCTTCTCTGTTGAGGAGACAGTGAGCCTGCTAGCAAGCACAGCACACTGCTACTACAACTTACAATCAACCAGCATTTGAAAAAAAAAAAACACCACACTAAGGCTGTCTGTAACCAAGGAATTTATACAGTGACTTGGCTCCCAAAACACAAAGACGCAAAGTTAAAGGACCACACCCAACATACACATATCATACTTGCAAGGGAGAAAAACTTCTCACACAAACAAAAGGAAATTAAAAAATCTTGAATCAAGGTGACATTATGACTGATACTACAAAAATAAGAAAGACCATCACAGACTACTATGAGTATCTCTATGCACACAAACTAAAAACTTAGCATCAATAAATAAATTTCTGTAAATGTACAACCTCTCAAGATTGAACCAAGAAGAAATAAAAACCCTGAACAGACCAATAATATGTAATAAAATTGAAGCAGTGATTACAGTCTCCTGACATGGAAGAGGTTGCAGTGAGCCAAGATGGCACCATTGTACTCTAGCCTGGGTGACAGAGCAACTCTCACACTCTCTCTCTCTCTTTCTCTCTCTCTCTCTCCATATATATATATATATATATATATATATATATATATATATATATATATATATATATATATATATATATATATAAGTCTCCTGACAAAGAAAAAGAAAAATCCAGCATCAGACAGATTCAAAGCTGAATTTTATCAGATATACAATAGAAAACTGGTACCAATCTTACTAAAATTATTCTAAGACACTGAGGAGGAGGGGTTTCTCCCAAACTCATTTTGTGATATTAGATATCACCCTGATAGCTAAATTAGGCAAAAACACAACAAAAAAGAGGAAACTACAAGTCAATATTCCTGATGAACATAGATGCAATAATCTTAAACAAAACATCAACAAACTGAATCAAACAGCACATTGAAAAGATAATATATCAAGTCAAGTGGGTTTTATTTCATGGATGAAAGAATGGTTCCTCATACCCAAATCAACAAACTTGATGTACTACATAAATAGAATTGGAAACAAAAATCATATGTTCATCTCAATAGATGCAGAAAAAAACATTGGATAAAATCCAACATCCCTTCATGATGAAAACCTCAACAAACAAGGCATTGAAGAAACATACTTTAAAACAATAAGAGACATTTAAGAGATAAAATCACAGCCAAGATCACAATGAATGAAGAAAAGTTAAAAGCATTCCTCCTAAAAAATGGAACAAGACAATGATGCCCAATTTCACAATGGCTATTTATCATAGTACTGGATATCATAGAGCAATCCGAAAAAAGGAAAGAAATTAAAGGCATCCAAACTAGAAAAAAAAATAAGTCAAATTATTTCTCTTTTATGATAATAAGATTCCATACCTAGAAAACCCGAAAGATTCTTCTAAAAGACAACCAGACTTGATAAATGACTTCAGTAAAGTTTCAGCATACAAAACCAATATGTAAAAATCAGTAGTATTTCTATATATCAATAATGTTCAAGCTTAGAATCAAATCAAGAAATCAATTTCAGTGATAATAGCCACAATGATAAAATACCTACAAATACATATAACCAAGGAGCTGAAAAAATCTCTACAAGTTGAACTACAAAATACTGATGAAAGAAATCATAGATGACACAAATGGAATAAATTCCCATGCTCACAAATTGGGAGAATCAATATCATTAAAATGACAACATTGCCCAAAGCAATCTACAGATTCAACACAATTTATATCAAATAACCAATATCATTTTTCACACAATTAGAAAAAAAATCTGAAAATGTATATGGTGTCAAAAAGAGCCCCAAAGTTAAAGTAATCCCAAGCAAAAAGAACAAAGCTGATCATCACATTACCTGACCTCAAAATATGCTACATAACCAAAATAGTATGGTACTGGTACAAAAATAGACAATGGAATAAAATACAGAACCCAGAAGTAAAGGTATGTATTGAACCACCAATGGATCTTTGACAAAGTTGACAAAAATATACAATGGGGAAATGACACCATATTCAATAAATGATGCCAGAATAATTGGATAGCCCTATACAGAATATTGAAACTGGACACCTATCTCTCACTCTCACCATACATATATATATATATATATGTCTCCTCAAGATTCAATAAAGACATAAATGTAAGGCATCAACCTATAGAAATCCTAGAAGAAAATCCAGGAAAAATTTTTTTGCACCTAGACCTAGGCAAGAAATTATATGACTGAGACCTCAAAACAAATGCAACAAAAACAAAAATAGAAAAATGAGACTTAATTAAACCAAAACACATGTGCATAGCAAAGACATCATTGAGTAAACATACAACTACCAAACTGGAGAAAATATTTGAATAATATGCATCTGGCAAGGGCTTAATATCCAGAGTCTATAGGAAACTCAAAAAAATCAATGAGGTAAAAAACAACACCATTAAAAAGTGGACAAAGGATATGAACAGACAATTTTCAAAGCATATATACAAGTGGGCCAAAAAACATATGAAACTACAATCAACAACACTAATAATCACAGAAATGCAAGCTAAAGCCACCGTGAGATACAACCTCACACCAGTCAGAATGACTATTACTAAACAGTCAAAACACACACACACACAACAGATGTTGGTGAGTGTGTCGTGAACAGAGAACACATAACCCTGTTAATAGAAATGTAAATTAATACAACCTCTATGGAAAACAGTGTGGAGATTTCTCAAAGAAGTAAAACTAGAACTACCATTTGACCCAGCAATCCTACTACTAGTTATCTACCCAAAGGAAAAGATTTGTTATACTCAAAAAATATCTGTATTTGTATGTTTATTGCAACACTATTTGCAATAGCAACGTTGTGAAATTAACCTATGTGTCCATCACTGGGTTATTGGATAAATATAATTTGGTATATATATATATATATATACACACACACACACACACATATGTATATATATAGTGTGTATAAATACATATATATATATATATACACACTATATATATATATATATATATATGTATACACACACATATATTACATTTTTTTTCTAGTTAAGTGTTCCATGGTGTGTATATGTATATATATATATAGATATATATACACACACACACACACACACACGTATTGGTGTGTATATATACATACACACACACCATGGAACACTAACTAGAAAAAAAAAATGAAATAGTGTCTTGTAGCAGCATGGATGGAACTGGAGATCATTTCCTAACTAAAATAACTAAAAAAACAAATTGAATACCATGGCTTCTCACTTATAACGGAGAGCTAAGCAATGGCTACACATAGACATACAAAGGAAAATAATAGACACTGCTGACTCCAAAGGAGGGGAAGGTAGGAGTGGGTTGAAAGTTGAAAAATTACCTATCCCCGGCAATGTTCACTATTTAGATGATGGGTACTCTAGAATCCCAAACCTGGTCATTATGCATCATATCCACGTATGAAACCTGCAAATGTACCTCCTAAATGTATAAAGAATAAAAAGCTGTAAGTGACAAAATTAGCTGTTTCTAATAAAATAAGGGAATTAAAGAGGAGTGTAATATAAGTGGCTGTCAAGAGCTTCTGACATCCTTGCACTGTGAATTTCCTCAGGGCCTCGTATAAGGAAGACCCAAACGGGTAGGTATGTTTCCACCTGAGAAGTGATTTGTTATGTGAATATGCAAACATTGAACTCATAAAGATCTAATTAATGTTTCTCCTGTAATTCAATTAAAAATCTTAAACTAAAAACTTAATTCTGAAAATTAAAACAGAAATAAAGTATACAACAACAACAAACATGTGAGCATGAGCTTGCCTGGTTGGTTGTTCATATTAATTTTATGCAGGCAAAATCCTGCATAAAGTTAAATTATGGTGTTGCTTCTTATAACAGAAGTCAGAGTGATTTTTTAAAAACTTTTTCTGTCTGTCACTTTGCTTAACACCTTCCAGTGGGTTTCCCCATTCATCGGTAAGAGCCAAAGTCTTCTCATTTATTGGCCACTAAGCACTGCATGATCTTGTTCTCTGACTTAATCTCTCTTCCTGACGTTACTTGTTCTTTCTCCTATTCCTGGAATTTTACCTCAAGTTTTTGAAATTGTTGCTTCAGCCTGAAATATTCTTCTTCCAAATATCTATAGGATTTGTTATCTTACTTCATTATGTCTCCATTAAAAATATCACCAAGTCAAAGGAACATTCCTTGAGGAGTCTATTTGAAATAATATATTATTGTCACTCTTTTGCCACTTAGATGGTTCTATTTTTTTTTCCTGATAACTCATTCGTCTAATTCTTTTGTTCTCCATAGACTTTTGTTAAGCTGGATGTAATTCCCATGAAGCAGAGACTTTCTTCTTTTTCAAATTTATTTTTTTATTTGACACATTGTAATTGTACATATGTATAAGGTATATTTGATGTTTTGATACAAGCTTATGTTGTGTGATCAAATCAGTGTGTTTAGCTCAAACATCACCTCATGCATCTATCACTTATTTGTGGTGAAGATATTAAATAGCCTATTTTCTAGCTGCTTTGCAATATAAAATACCTATATGTTAACCATTCTCACCCTACCGTGGAATAGAATAAGAACTTATTTTTCCTCTCTAATTGGAACTTTGTATCTATTGACCAACTTCTCTCTATTGTCACCTTCCCTATACTCTCCTCCATCTCTGGTTAACAGAGAGCAGGGACTTTCTATATTCATGTTCACTGCTGAATATCCAAGGCTTAGGAGAGAACCTAATGGTTTATGGGCTCTCAATAAATATCTGACGAATAAAAGGGTAAAATAATGTGACTGGTGCAATTTTTGATGGAAGATAACAAGCAACAAAACCAGCCTTGATATTGAAGCCAACTAGTGAACTTGATGGATTTGTTAGATAAATCCATAAGTTTACCCAGTCAAATAAAATTTCCATCTTAAACTTAGCTCTGTATAATCCCAGAGAAGGCTCCACATATTGCTGTCTCACCCAGCCAAACACCAACATGTCATCTTTATGTACTGTTTTCAAATATGATTTGAATGTTAACTAGATATTTTCATTTTATACTGATAAAACAGAGCTTTGTATCTGAGACCAGTATCCTGGTAGAAAAATAGGTCCATGTAACTGTCAGAGTCATAAGCAATTAAGAAAATGTTGTAATAAATAGAGTCCCCAATAAGAAGTGGCTAGAAGCACACCACATGCAAAGACTTAACCTGTGATGATGTTCCATTGGTTAACAAACAGACCTATTTTTCTGCCTCTTCACCTTCCAGCACATCCTTCATTAATTTTGATCACTTATGTATGCAACCTTAAAGCATGAGCTACAAAAAGTCAATGCTTCATAGTGTTATAACTTTTTGACAATGCTGTATCTTCGCTAACAGAGAGCCAAAGAAAATAGAGCTGTTTCTCTAGAGATGGAATTCATAGGAATATCAGTTGTGGGTTCCCTAGGGACATACTAGCAGAAAATTGCAAGATATCATTTCAGTAAAGGATAAAAGTAATTCCAAGAGGTTTGGAAAAGCCAGACTACCTCCTGATTCATTTATCAAAGTGCCTGCAGCTCCCATTTTAAGTCAGGTGAAACAACAATAAATATTTGCAAAGTAAATTAATCTGTACTAGGAGATTTTAATAAATAAAAGGTCAGAAGAACACAGTAGAGTGCATTTAACTCTTGCCAAATTCAGAAAGTGAAATTTGACTGCAATGGTGGAAAAAATAACATAAAGGAAACAAAACGCAAAGAGCTCTTGAATAGAAGCTTTTTGTATTCACTTTATATGCATTCTTTGAATACAATTTTAATCATAAAATAACAACATAATGTAAAATTGCTTCAGGTAATTAGTAACCAAAACATATACTTAAAGTTTCTGTTTTGATTAGTAATGGAAATAACAGAGACATTTAAAAATGCTCAGAACTAGAGTGCTGAATATTTGTTTTGCTGAATTGGAATGGGAAGGTAGAGAAATTTTTAGTTGCAAAAGGAATTCTTCTAGAAAAGACCGAAGATAATTTCTTTATTTCTGTATTTTATCTGCCCCCAAGTTGAATAGGATCAAAACACATTTCCTAAACGCTCACTGAAACATCTGACAAAAATATAAATTTTGAAGCACTGCTTGCATGTTTTTGGTTTATTTATTTTCATTAAAAATACAAAGACCATCCATAATATAAATTAGAGATTGGCACGACTCTCATTAACAAAAACTGAAAAAGTTTCCATAGGATATGCCCAGCTTGAGATAATTCCCTTGTTGCAGAACATGTTTTGCACATATTTTATAAGTTAAAAAACACATGAAACAAAAATCCAGAACCTGATAAATAGCTAAAACCAATACAGCTTCAGGGTAGTATCTGTTACTCAGATTTGTACTGGACATCCTCATTCATGCTCTGCAGGAATCTCAAGCCAAGCACATGTTAAGCTGAATCTGGCTCCTGTTGTATTCTTTATTTTTATTTTTTATTTTTTTTACATAATTGACTCATATCAATGTTAACTAAAAGCATAAAGGAATTCCCAATTCCTCTCTTTCTTTTACACCTCACTGAAACATTCAAACAATTCTGTTTATATTTCTAAAATTTTCTCCTCACTCCCCTTTTAAAATTCATATCTAATACTACTGCACAGATGTTAAGTTCTCATCCTCCTCATCTGGACTATTACAGAAGCCCCTTAAATATTACTCTCTCTAGCTGTGCTACACACAAAACAATTGTCTTTCCTCAGGGTAATGTATTAAAAACAGAAAACCCACCAATGTCAGAACTTGAAATCTTTCCATGGTTTTCTAATAAAAAGTTGAAGTTTTCTAGGGCAATATTGATCTCATTCTATTGATGGCAGCAGCAGGCCATCTGGAGCCGCCGCTACCATCATGCCAGCTGTAGAGGGGAGGTGCAGCAGTGACTGCAGGAAGGACTGCAGGAGCGGCAGTGGCGGTGGTAGGACCCCTGTGCCCTGCAACCTGGAGGCAGCCTGCTGTGCTCCCCCCAACCTCTCACGGTCAAGCGGAACCCACTCCCAGCCCCAGGGCCTCCGCTGCTCCAGACCCTGGCCCTGCTGCCACTGCTGGGAGGGTGTGGAGAGTGGGCGGACAATCACCAGAGACTGCCCCTGGGAGCCCCCAGGAGCCGGCTGCCCTGAAGGTTGCCGCGATGGGCTCAAGCTGAGTCGCTGGCTGGCGGGGAAACAGATCATTCAGGAATAGAGGGGAAAGTAGAAAGAAGCCGAGATGGAGCTGAGCCTGGGGTGGCGTCTTGCTTCATGGAGCTGGTTGGACCCAGGGACAAGTGGGAGTTCCACTCCTTTCAAGTTGGCGGGGAGGGGGCTCCCAAGTGCTGCTGCAGCCACCCAAGCCTGGGTGAGACCGGGGCACCTCCGTTCTCTTGGGAACCAGGAGCATGCAGGAGCCCCACCCTCCCAGGCACCCCTGCAGCCACCCTGCCACAACCGATGATCCAAGCTTCTCTGCAGTCTCAGGGGCTCAGGAAGGCCCCAAATGCTTGCCCCTGCTGCCTGGCTTCTTCCTGCTGCCAGTGCCCGCTCCAAACTGGGAGCAAGGTTGGGGCCAAGCCTAAGCACTGTTGCAAACCAGATGAGTGTGTGCACACGGAGCGTGGCTGACATGCCAGCACCCAGCCGCCTAGGCCCCCTCTGGACTTACCGTGCTGACAAGCATGGGGGAGAGGCTGAGGTTGGCGAGGGCCTGAGGGTAACTTGGCATAGGCCTGCAGGGCCTCTCAGCAGAAACAGCCTAGACCCCAGGAACAGCAGTGGGAGGCAGACTAGCTTCTGGGGGAAAAGGGGCGGGTCCTTGTTGAAGCCCCACCTTTAAGCTGGGAGGAGCCTGACTCCAGGGCTGCCGCTGCCGGTGGGGAAACTGCCGGTGGAGCGAGAAACATGTGCTGTGATGCTTTTATTTGGGCCCACCCATGGCCACTCATGGATTAATCAGCAGACACTTCTTCCTCTCTGAGGCCCGTAATAACCCCTGGACTCAGCCAGACTGGGTGGGAGGGAGGGGGTGTGGATAGAGAGAGGGTAAAGGGAGAAATGTGAGACAATATGAAGACAACAGGACTACTAGCTTCAGAGAGGAACTACCCTCTCTGCTGAGAGCTGGACACTCATCAGGACAACCTGCTTAGCTGGGGGAAGCCATCCTTCCTTCTGAGAGCTGAAGAGAGGATGGGACGACCAGCTACAGAGAGTAGCTACCCTCTCTGCTGAGGACTGAACACTCATGGTGACACCCTGGCTATGGAAAGGAGCTGCCCACTGTGGGTCTCCTCGGAGCTGTTCTATTTCTCAATAAAGCTCCTCTTCATCTTGCTTATTCTCAATTTGTCTGCTTACCTCATTCTTCCTGTTCACAGGACAAGAACTCAGGACCCACTGAATGGCGAAGCTAAAAGAGCTGTAGCACAAACAGGCCTGAAACATGCCCCTTGCTCACCATGTTACAGGCAAAGTGGAGAGAAGTGCTGCAGCCCTTCAGGGAGCCCAGACCTGGGAGCTTCCCAAGCCAGAGGTGTGACTCCCTTTTAGGGGCCATGCGGTTCCTGCCATTACCAAGCTTCCAGGTGCCCCTGGTGCCATCTGAGGAAGCTGGTCCAGCTGAAGCCTTGTAGAGAGCTGGCACACATGCCAGAATGTGGAGCTGCTCACCCACGGCACCAGCAGGTGTGTCTGACCGTGTGCAGTGGCTGGATCCCACACTCCTCACACACCACTCACTGCTCCATGCCTGACCCGCCCTTGGAGGCATGGGATCCAGGCTTATAGGGTGAGCCAGGCCGAGTGGGCAGAATGAGCCCATTTGGCTCAAGCAAAAGTCAAGCAAAGGTGGCACCAGCAACAGAGGTTTCTCACCAGAAAAGCAACACCCCAAGGATCCTTTAACACTATGACTTCAGCCTTTACTAACTCACCTTTAGCCCTGTTACCCACGCCATATCTTCCATGTACATTCACTGAATTTCTTGTGGTTCTATAAATATAAGATGTTGTTTTTTGTTTTCCTCCTTGACTTCACTCAAATGTTTTAGTGTGTGCTATGAATTTACTACACATTATGGGTTAAATAATAATAACCAAATTTGGTATTTCTTACTCAATACCTAGCCCCATTCCAAGCAGCATGCATATGTAAATGCATTTAAATCTAACAGCAGGCCTATGAGAGATGTACTATTATCCCCATTTTACACATAAGGGAACTGAGGCACATATTTTCTACTTAACTTGAACAAACCTACCTAGTGAACTGGGAACTGTAACATAAACCCAGGCAGTCTGGCTCAAGATTTCTGCTGTTAAGCATTTTTAATTGCATATTTTTACTCATTACTTTAAACTTAGAATCCTCATCTTACAGAATATCTTTCATTACCTGTAAGATAAAGTTAGGTGCATCTTCTCTGTACTACAGTCTTCACATATTGAATTTGATTTTCCTAAAATTGGAGCAAGCTGTTAGGCTTATAAGCTGTATTAGAGATGACATCAAATCTGTTTAATGTGTGTAATACAAGTATCTAAAAGGTTCCAAGTATATAAAATAATTGATAAACATTTGTTAAACAGAAAATCCTTACTGTTTATATAAAACATATTTGTATAAAAATCTTTAAATATTATATGTCACATTTCAGAGTTTCTCGCTTAATAGTTTTATTTCCTTGAGCCAAATTTCTCCAGTGTAAAAAAAGAAGATAAAGTGAACCCACCTCACAATACTGTGTTGAAAAACAAGAGGTAACAAAAGTGTTTATTACAAGATAAACACTAAACTAACAGATTGTCTGTGCTTACTTTATTCTTATTCTAAGCAATTTTCAGTCACGGATATCAATTGTAAGTTTAAAGCATTTAACTATCAAAATGTTCCATTATCAATTTCAGTGTACTCAATGTATTTTTTGTACATTTAATTTTCTTTTTCTTTTTCACTTTGAAAAATGCTACCTAATGACACAATATTTTAATCAGGAGTACTGGTAACTTACCTCTGCCATATTTAGTTGAGCCCAGGGAAATTGCTATGATAGTTTGTTTTTTTGTGATCACAGTTGATACCCCTAGTTAAAAAAGTGCAAAGAATATTCTGAAAGCAGGTACATATCAAAAAATAAATGGCACTACTTTGAAGGTGGAAATTACTGATACAGGTCAGTTTCAAGCCTACCCCACTCTTATTGGCAGCTACTCAAAAAATTTCTCATTTAAATGTTTCGGTCCATCTTATGTATCTCAAAGAAAGATTTGTTAGAAGACTTTAAAAAATGCCTTGTATTTAATACATGTAAGTAACCTAATCTTTACAAACACATATATCCATGTGCACACCTAGATAACACATACATACACACTCACACAACTATAACAGTAGTTATAACTCTAAAATGAAGAGATGACTTGAACCAGAATTACTGGACTGAAACTTGCTTTCACTTTCCCTATTTCCAGCTCTAATATGTCAGCTTTGGAGAAGGGGTCTGATCATTTGCCAAGTGTCTGTCAGCAAGTTCTGGGTGGAAGGATTCAATCCGGACTCTTTCCTATGTGTTGAAAGCAATTTCCTAATAAAGGTCGCAGGTACTTGAGTCTTGCTACTTTCCAAAATCTCCATCTCTGTATTCTTTTCTATTTTCTTAGATAGAAAAGCCAATTATTATTAAGGCCATCATAGTTGGATGTGCATTTTGCTTATCTGGTTTCCCATGTGAAAAAAATTGCTCCCTGCTGTCCCAGTGTTTGTCCTGTTCTCCTTTATTTCTCTGACTTAAGATTTTTCTGGACCTCTACTAAGCAGATCTTGAAATTTAGATTATTACATTATATTAAATCATGGTGCAGTCTTTCTTTCTCTGTCTCTCTCCCTTTGTGTTTCTGCCTCTTTGCTTCTGTGCCTCACTCTCTTTTTGTACTTACATGTACACACACACAATGACAATGTAATGTAACAAACAGTTAATTTTTGTTGTAAACCCAGATATTTTCAAAATAAGAAGAACTCACATAATCACATGGAGTTATGTTTGGCTTTTTATTTATTTATTAACAGCAAATATAATATGATTTCTCTAGACATTTACTTATTTATTCAAAGTCTGTATCTCTTAGACCATGTGGCTGCTGAAAAAATTTCTTAAGCAGCAATCATTCTGCATTTTATGTCCTATCATTTAAATATTTCTAGAAAAATATTGACTATTCCCTTAAAAATAACTCTCTAGAATGATCAAACTATTGCTACTATTAAATTGCTGTTATATAATGGCTATTACGATTGTTATGCATAGAAGCAATGTGACTTCTGCTGATCATTTCGATTAATGTGGCATAATTTATTAAGGATGCATTTGTTCATGTATATGTGTACATCCTTAGTTTTGAAACAGTTAATAATTGCTGTTTTGGCACTATACCAGTGTAGGAAATAGGCATGCACACACGCACACATACACATTTTCACATCAAATATTTCCTCATACCATCGTGATATGGAAGAAGGCAAGATAGATAAACACTGTAAATAGCAGAACATAAGATTGGGCAAGGTTTGTCTGGGTAAAACGAGCATGTTAAAAAGATATCAAACCAAACAATGCATCTTTTACTCATTAAAGTACATATAACAAAAAATGAGTTCAAAAATGAGTTTAGATAGATATGGATGAGTGGATTTTAGATAGATATGGATAAGTGGATTTTTACTAGCAATAGACAAATCCCTAGTAAAAACACAACACAAAATTGATATTAACTTGCCAATATTCATGTTAAACAATCAAATTTAGTTAGATGTTAGCTATTAGTTATTAAAATTTTCTGTATCATTGTCATATTTCTTATGAGCAGAAACATTTCTAGCTGTCCTACCCTTTAACTGGATGAAGAAAAAGATCAAAAACAAAATGATCATTGCTTTAAAAAAAAAGTTTATTTTGAGATAATTTTTTGAGTAAACATTTATCAAATTGCCTTAAAAGAAACTACAAGTAGAAATAAGAAGCCAGGCAGTATGCATACCAGATGAAATATCACCAAAAATAACTTATTCTGGATTAATTTATTTCACTTGTGAACCTTCTTTTATTTTCTCACATGATCCAATTATGCTATTTATCCAATCTAAAAAGACATGTATACCCAGCACAATTATTCTGCCACCTGCAGGGCAAAGAGTTTTATAGACAGTAATAAAATTTAATTTTCTCCAGGTACTATTTGTACGGGAGAACAATTTTGTAATGTTATTTTGTATCTCTGACTTTATCTCTGTTCACATCATTTTCCAAAATTTTACATCAAAAGATAAACAATATTATTGTGTATGTATATACGCATCTGTTCACATTGGACAGAATATTCTTCCTTTTTGGACTGCTCTCCAAACTCAGTTGACTGTTTATAGTTTAACAAATGGACATAGATTCAGGGAAAAAATTGTTATAAAAATTGTGGCAATTAAACATCATTCATTGAGCTGCAGAACCACTTTCTGATGAACTAGAATTCATGTTGCTTACTGAATATGAAATAGAAGGAAATTATTGGATGAGGATGAAAATTGTTAGCATCTGTGTTAGATAATACACTTTGGTTAGCAGTGGTAAAAGCTATTTGGGAAATCTTTGAAATCAGAAATGTTGAATAGCAAGAGCCTCAACTTTGTAAATAATCAGTATTTTACTGATCACTAGAGAAACCTTGAAAGAGAATATGAATATATCAATTTATAAAAATCTCACAATTATTAAAAATATATAAACTCCAAAAGTCTGACACTAGCTTTAAGCCATAAACTGAATACTCATTTATAGATGAGAAGACATATATTACATAACTAAACTATGCTAAAATTCTAAACATTTGTGATTATCTTCGAGGCATTACTAAATTTTCTCTCCACATTATTATGTAATGATGTTAACTTGATAATGACTTATGCTTATTGCTAAATTTTAAGGTAAAATTATACAAGAATTTGATTCAAGTATATGTTTGCATAATTACCTACATGTTTATATCCACTCTTAATTTGGGAACAATTAAAATAAGAAGTTCATTGAAATGTAAATTCAATATCAAGAATATTATACCAATTAAAATTTATATATGCATAACTTTGCCTAAATTAAAATTTGGAAGACTAAGGCAAATTACCGAAGCTTGATGTATGCATGTAATTGTCATCATATGATTCAAATGCCTAGATTTTTAGCCATGGCTGAAATGTGAAACATCCATGCAATAAATACCCAATTGTTCCTCTACGCATAATTATAATTGACCACTGAGTTGGTTATTAATCAAAAAGTTGGTTTAATTTACTATACCTTGGGGAACTTATTTGACAAGGTATAGATTAGTTTGTAGCTCTTCAAGATATTTCTGACACAGGCACAATACTAACTTGATTGTCAGTTAAATAATTTCTTATGCCCCAGTAGAATAGATATCCAAGGCATAAACAATATTTTAATACTGGATTTGAGGAGGTTTATTTATTTATAATTTACTTGTTTGTTGATTGGTTTATTTTACATTGAGATGGAAATGGAGTCTTAAAATACTGAATTCTGATAAAAAAATTCTTGGATTATTAAAGCTGAATATTGAATGGAAGATCTGAAATAAAATGTACAAAAATACAGCCATTGTATTAAAATAATTCAAGATGCATTGTTTTTTTGACAGTAATGATAGCAACAAAAGTTACCAACAGCTGATGATTTGCCAGTGGCGTCAAGGAAAGAAAAGTACAATTTTTGCATTTTTACGAACTTACATCACAAAATCCACAATAAATTTCAAAAGCAGGCCAGCTGCGGTGGCTCACGCCTGTAATCCCAGCACTTTGGGAGATCAGGGAGGACGAATCACGAGGTCAGGAGATCAAGACTATCCTAGCTAGCATGTTGAAAACCCATTTCTACTAAAAATACAAAAAAAATTAGCTGGACGTCGTGGCGCGCACCTGTAGTGACAGCTACTCGGGAGACTGGGGCAGGAGAAAGGCCGACATAGCGCCACAGCACACCAGTCTGGCTGCAGAGGGAGACTGCGTCTCAAAAGATAAAAAGAAAGAAAAATAAAACAAAGTTTCAAAAGAAAGGCGGATAAAGTACGTTAATCAGCTTTATGGATAAACATTTAATGGTTTTAACTTTTATTTACAAGAAGTTTTTTTGTGTTGTTTTGCTTTGCTTTGCTTTGTTTTGTTTTCATTCCTGAAGCATTTAAGCCTGAAGCATTTGAACAATTTATATTGTTGCTGAGGGTTCATCTTCCATTTTCTTAAGAAAATGTTTACATTAACTAGAAAAGAAAACATTAAAATTCCAAGAAATAAAAAAGGAAAGTATGATACGCTTGATGAAGTTGGTTGCTGTTACATATTTCTGTTGTGATTTTAAATGTGATTTTAATTTTTCTGAGTAAGAAAATTCCATATCCTAGCCTGCATTAAAAAGACATACACATTTAGCCTAAAGCTCTATAAAATATACATTAAATATTTTAAAAATACATTACAAGTATTAAATATAACTTTTCCTGATTCTTTAAATAGAGCTGCACTGCCTCAAACAGTGGCCATAATGTAGTTGGCTATGTATAATTAAACTTAAAAAAATTCCATTAAAATTCACTTCCTTGGTCACATTAACCATAATTTAGTGCTACATTGCCACCTATTGCTGGTGGCTACCCTATTAGACCAGGGACATAGAAAATTTTTACTTGAACAGATCTAGAGAGCAACTTATAAATACAATGCACTTAATTAAAAATTACTTTCTGTAAGAGTCTCACATTTTTTACTTTTAAATACTTCTTTTCTTCCCCTACCACCCATGTTACTTGGATAGGTAAACAATCAAGTAATACACATAATTTTTTTCTTTAACACTGTGAAATGTTGAGTATGCTCCCTGGTTTAACCCTCCTCACACATTGTTGGCACTGAGAGTTTTGCTCCCACCAAATCTCATTAAAATTATTGTAAAAAGATTTTCTAAAAGAATAAAAGGAATTTAGACCCACTGAACTTGAAAAAAAATTCAGAGTTTGGGGTGAGGAAGTAGCTTTACATTAGTCAAGATTCAGTATATTGAAGTGTCAATGAGTGAAAAAACTTACTTTAATTTACCCACTTAAAAATGTATCACTAACATTCATGTCCTTAAATTTTTTCCAGATAATATGACAGTTATTGTATCACAGCTGTGATGTCGAGATAATATACCTTTCTTGCTTTTATCTTGTAGTAAAAATCTTTAAAAATTATATGTACCATATTTCATACAAATAATATTTAATAGGTAAAAATAAACATTTTTATAAAAACATATCCACTGCATGATGGCAGTTCAGTCAATGATTGACTGCATATACAATGGTTATATACCATATTTTTACTGCATCTTTTCTATATTTAGATACACAAACACTTATCATTGTTTTACAATTGCCTACAGTATTTAGAACTGTAATATTCTGTACAGGTTTGTAGCTGAGGATCAATAGACTATACTATATAGGTGTGTATAAGTACAGTCTATGATGTTCCCACAAGGGTGAAATCGCCTATCAAAGCGTTTCTCAGAACGTAACCCTGCAGTTAAGCAATGGTTGGCTATAATTATGTGTACGAAGTAGAACAATGGCCCACAATTATGTCAGCTCTCAGATCCCTAGAGCCAGTTACTATGTAACTTTACATATCAAAAAAGACTTTGCAGATGTGATGAAGGGTACAGCCATTGATAGGTAAGATCCTTCTAGGTCAATCTTTAATACAGCTAAATAGGCAATATTAATTTTGTGATTAAATGCATAGTTCTGAAAAGGCAGCCTAAGGAGGTTCACTCTGATATGGTATAGCATGAAAAATTAATATTTTTGAGAGTGCCTGTACCTTGGTAGTATCTAAATTTGGTAAAATATTGAATAAAATCAATATAAAAACAATGAATTAATATGGGTTTTAATAAACAATTTCTTTAACAGGGAATGCTGATTGAAGGCAAAGATATAATAGCTAAGAAAATATTTAGGCTGAAATTTTTGTACATAAAAAAATACAATTAAGAATGCTTTTTATTTAACAGAATTTGATCTGAGCTTACAAGGTGTATCAGTACCTGTGTTAGTCCTTTTTGCACTGCTGTAAAGAGCAACTCAAGACTAGGTAATTTATAATTGAATTGACTCACAGTTCCACATGGCTAGAGAGGCCTCAAGAAACAATTATGGTGGAAGGCAAAGGGGAAGTAAGACAAATCTTGCATAGCAGCAGGAGAGAGAGAGAGAGAGAGAAAGGGGGAAACTGTTAAACAGTTTTAAACCAACAGATCTTGTGAGAATTCACTCATTATCAAGAGAATAGCATGACCGAACCACCCCCATGATCCAATAACCTCCCACTAGGTCCCACCCTCCATATTCAAGATGAGATTGGGGTAGGGACACAGATCCAAACCATATCAGTAGTAGTATCAGTATTTACTGAGTATTTTCTGAGTAAACACTCAGTATTTACTGAGACAAATCTATGAAAATTATCATTTTTTTCAACTACGTAAGCCACAAAATGCAACTCATAAATATTACAGGTAAGTAAAAAGTAAGATATTGATACATGTGCAAAATAAAGTGGTTAGATAAATACTGTCAACAAATATAAATGACTTAGCAATTAATTAAAACATAAAGATATTTTAATATACCCAGAAATACCTAAGACTGGGTAAAGAAAGTAGGTTTAATTGGCTCAGTTTAACATGGCTGGAGAGGTCTCAGGAAACTTACAATCATGGTGGAAGGCATCTCTTCACAGGGCGGCAGGAGAAAGAATGAGTGCATGCAGTGGAAATGCCAGACGTTTATAAAACCATCAGATCTTATGAGACTCACTCATTATGACAGCAGCTTGGGGGCAACATAGAATTTTTATTATATAGAAAATAATTTATTTTAAAATAAATATATAGAGAATAGAAATAAAATATTGTATTAAGTCACATTTCAATATTGTTAAAAAACCAATAATTTTAGCAGTATTTTTACTTTTCAATAGGTCTCAGATTGGACTGCATATTTTTTGCTGTTCTACTTCCCCACGAAGCTCACCCAGTATGCCACAGAATACTGCTTGGAAGGTCTGTTCTAGACAAATTCAGGTAGTTGGGCGATGTTCTGAAGACAACTTATTAAGTGTAAGATCATTTTGCCTAAGTATATCAAGGATTGAATAGCTAACTTATACCTTAGAATAGTCCTTTGAAATAACATATTTCAGCTAAGATTAGCTGATATTAAATAGCTGGAGATTCAAAGCAGTTGTTGATAGGCATACTGTTACTAGTGGATGCAAGACCTACAATATACAGATCTCAATTGTCTTTGAAGTATCTGGCGTTGTGGTTGGGACAAATGGTACAGAAGGATCCTTGAATTCTGTCTGAAACTTCTGCTATAAGTTTAACTTTTAATTTATTCATTTAAAAATCATCACTAACTTTCATGTTCTTAAAATTGATTATCTTCTTCAGATATCATTGTCCCACACTAGACTGAGTTTGAATAAAAATTAAATTCACAAATCACTGATAAGGTATGATTTATATTCTCTTTATAATTGGAGGATAGGCTTTTCCACTGAATAAGGTGGGTAGGAGGAATCCTGAACACAGAATCAAGACTTTCCTAAGGGAAATAGTTCTGAATCTGCTGAAGATAGCACAACAGAGTGTGAAGGGAATGACTTAACCAGGGCAATGTTGCCACTACATGTACATATATATTTTCAAGTTTCCTGAGTATAAGATTAAGTAATTTTTTAGCTCTTTCTGTTATGCAACTATGTAATTGGGCCTAAAGGAATTTAGATTAGTGTAGATTAGGGAACTGGTAGAAGGTACCGAAGACCTCTGAAGAGAAGAAGAATAAACACTCCCTGTAAAATTAGACATGGTGTACTCATCATGAATCCTATTTCCTCCATGGTATGTTCCTCCTACATTGAAAAGTCGCCTTACTGCTGATTTTTCAGGCATTGTTACTCTGGTGCTTTTCCAAAAAGCAGATATGTCTTCTGGGTTCAGAATTTCTACTCCTCACCACAAAGGAAAACTTGTTTTTTCTGGGCCCTGTTTTCTTAAGGCCATCTCCTGATTGCTAATTTGGTGATCCATTAATTTGACAAATGAAGATGTCACAATGTCCACTCAAATTCATTTACACTTTTGGGCATCAAAGCTAAGTTTATAACAAATCCTGTGGGGATTATAAAGAGGAGGTGTGAATAATCTTCCAGTGGCTAAACTAACCGGATTGGTGGCCATTTCTTTCTTCTCTCTCACATTAGATAAAGAAAGAACCTGGAAGGAAAGGCTCTCATTAAATTTTTTAAGGGTCAAAATGTCCTGCTGTTTCTTCTCTTAAAGTTAATATAAACAGAACACTGTAAGGTAGTAGTTTATGGTTCAGCCTTAGGAATCAGATAAAGCTAGGACCTTGCTCATAAGTATTCCTTTTTTAATGGAGCTGTTGCTAGAATTTATGTTTATAATTTAATGTTCTTTTTTTTTCTATTAATGATAATACACAGGCAAAGCTTTACAGTTATGAAAAGTTGAGAGTTTAAATATTTGTATACTATTTAGAGTGAAAATGGCCATTTATAGGTTTAAGCAGTGACTGTATATGTGTGTGCGAGTATCTAAATATTAACATGTGAAAGTGTTCATATGCCTAGAATTCTAGTATGGAGTAGTTCATAAATATGTCATATGTCAATAAAAATTCAATGTATCATATCTTACCTCTAGTCACAAATGTGCCTAATGAAGCCAGATTTAATTAAAGTATATTTTTAGCTTTGATACTGTAGATGTAATCATGATCTATGACTTAACTAATTAATTCATATTGCTTAACTTAGGCATTATCTAAAAGTGTCTTTATACACATGTGTACAGCCTTTTGAAAGATACAACTTTTTTGTTATATTACTCAGAGTAGGCCATCACAGTTTTTAGAACTGTTGCTTCAAACTCTTTTATGTAAAGATTTATCAGTGTCATGATCAATTTATATGAAGACAAATGAATGCCTACAGGAGAACTTTGCTCTAAGGAAATAAGTAGTAAGCATACTTTCCTTTTCCTTTACACTATCAGTTTTGAATACCATGGAGTAGCAGTAGAAACATTTAGCCCTGTATCCCAAATCACAATTAGATGGCTAATTTGAAAAACTAATGAGAATTTATATTTTGAACTAACATTTTTTTAATCTCATTCGCTTATTAATTTTTTTAAATTCAAGGTTCATGGGTATATGTACATGTTTGTTTTAGAGGTAAACTGCATGTCACAGGAGTTTAGTATGCAGATTATTTCATCAACTAATTAACAAGCATAGTAACCAATAGATATTTTTTGATCTTCACCCTCCTCCCATACTGCACCCTTAAGTAGGCCTCCTCAGTGTCTATGTGCACTGATATGGTTGGGCTCTGTATCCCCACCCAAATCTTAGCAGGAACTGTAATCCCTGTAATCTCCATGTGTCAAGGGCAAGACCAGGTGGAGGCAACTGAGTCATGGGAGCAGTTTCCCCCATGCTGTTCTAGTGACAATGAGTCCATTCTCATGGGATCTGATGGTTTTATGTACACACTGTTTAGTTTTATTAATAGAAACATACGGAATTTGGTTTTCTGTTTCTGTCTTAGCTCACTTAGGATAATGGCCTTTGGCTCCACTCATGTTCCTGTAAAGGTTATGATCTATGTTTTTTTATGACTGTGTAAGATTTCACAGCGTGTCACTTTTTTAAAAAACCAGTCTACCTTTGATGAGCATATAGGCCATTTCCATGTATTTTCTATTGTGAATAGTGTTGTAATGAACATACAGGTGCATGTGTCTTTATGATAGAACAGTTTTTTTTGTTTTTTTCCTTTGGGTATATACCTAATAATGGAATGGCTGGGTTGAATGGTAGCTCTGTTTTAAATTATTTGAGAAATCCTCAAACTGCTTTCCATAATGGCTGAACTAATTTTGATACACCTTTTAATATCTTAAGTACATGGTAATTTTGTATTAAAAGTAAGAAGAAAACAATTTGAAGTAGCTGATGAAACTGACAAGAAATAAACTTAAGATTTTGTCAAAAGAAGTGACTGGTAATTTACTCAAATTGTTATATTATTAAATGTAGTCAGGATAATTTACTAATTTATAAAGATTTGCCATTGTTAAATAACAGATAAAGTGCCTTGATTTAAAATGTAAAACAATTTGCTTTTGCATTTGTTTGATGTAGGAGACTCTGGTCACTGCTGAATCCCTAAAGTTGCAGATCATTTAAGTATCACTAACGAGTACACTCACATCTTCTCTCTAAAGGAACAACATATTCTTCTCTCTAAAGGAACAATATATTCTTCACTGGGCTGCATCCCTGGGAAATTAATCTCATAAAAGGTAAAATTTCTGTATTGTTAGACTAGGTTGATCAGTACCCGTTTCCTTTATTGTTTGTTCATTTCCAAATTATGACTTCTACTTCATTGGAAGGGGGAACTGGGGACTATTAAGTGAGTTTCCATGATGTCAAATATTTAACTGCTTTTAACAAATATATTATGGCATCAGTTGTCAGATCTGCTGTTCACCAGTGTTCAAATTCTATAAATATCTTTAGGTTTTAAATCACTGCAAAGTATGCTCCAATTATATAGGAAAGCACTCCCAGTGGAATACCATCATCACTAACTATTCTACTGCATCTAGTGTTACCATTATACTATATTACTGTACCTCTGTTGCTTTTCTAAATAATGCCATGGTGATTATGAAAATGAGTTTAGACTTTATATTGGATATCCAAATGTACCACCAGGCCAAGACAGATTTGGTTTTGAAGTGTGGGATATAAATTTTAGCAGATAAGAAATATTTTTTTGGAAAAAATAATTTATATTATTTTAATTTTATATTTGTTTTCTCATATTATTGAAATCATAATGGATTCTTAAGAAATTTTAGAAAATTAATTTATCTAGTGAGAAAGACATGATCTTAAAATTATTCAACTTAATGTTATTGCTTCTATAAAAGCTAATCTCCATAAAAGCTAACACTATTACATTTTTAGGATAGTATAAACACACTGCAACTATAGGGAGAGTAAAGGAAAATATTGCCTATCCTTTTTGAGTGAGAAAACTCATGCTATTCTTAGACGTACTGCTAATGTCATGGCAAGACCATTGAGGAAGCCTCAGCTTCAAAACCCAGTTACACAGTGCCTGCCCAAGAGGCTTAATCTGAACAACAGAGAGCTTTTTTTTAACCTCTGAAACAGGCAAAAACTGTCAACTAAAATCAAAGCAATCAACAGTTGTAAGAAGGGCAGGAAGACAGAGACAGATTGTCTCTGAGGTCAGGAGAAAAGAGGAGGAAGAAGAAGAAGAAGGAGAAAGAGAAGGAGAAGAAGGAGAAGGAGAAAGAAAAGGAGGAGAAGGAGAAAGAAAAGGAGGAGGAGGAGAAGAGGAAGAAGAAGAGGAAGAAGAAGAGGAGGAGGAGGATGAAGAGGAGGAGGGGGAGGAGGAAGAGGAAGAAGAATAAGGAGAAGGAGAAGAAGGAGGAGAGGAAGAAGAGGAAGAGGAAGAAGAGGAGGAAGAAGAGGAAGAGGAAGAAGAAGAGGAGGATGAAGAGGAAGAGGAAGAAGGAGAAGGAGAAGGAGGAGGAGGAGGAAGAAAAGAAGCAGAAGAGGAGGAGAAAGAGGAAGAGAAGGACAAGGAGGATGAGAAGCAGAAGAGGAGAAAGAGAAGGAGATGGAGAGTCCTAATGCCGGGAGTAGGCAGACATTGAGAAAAATCCTTAGGCAGCCAGCTACTATCATAAACACGAGATAATAGAGGAATGTAAAGTATGTGATGTACTGAAAGTAACCATAGCCATAACAAACTAGTTCCATTATTCCCTTGACGAAGTACTCCACACCAAAGGCCTAACAGACAGATATGCCCATTTCTAGGCATAAAATACATTAGTTTCCACTATCCTACACAAGCAGATTATTTTTTAACAAAACCAAACAAGAAATTATTTAAGACATAGAAAACATCAAAATGACAAAATGAAGTATCAAGAGCCAAAGAAAACAACCAGACACAGAATTACCCAGATGTTGGAAGTATCAGAAAACTGTAACTATGGCTAATGGTTAATATGTTAAATTCTAAAAATGATGAGCAACATACATGACCAAATGAATAGTTTCAATACAGAAATAAAAAATGTAAGAATATCTGAAAGATTTTTATTTTTAAAACTATAAACATGCTTTATAATTTTCTCAAAATCTAATTAATAGATTTTATCTTTTGTTGCTTTTGCTTTAGATGTCAAATCTAAGAACCCATTGTCAGATTCAAGGTCATGAAGATTTACTCCTTTGTCTTCTTCAAAGATATTTACAATTTTAGCTCTTATATTTATGTCCTCTCATTCACTTTTGATTTTTATATATAATGTAATACGAGGTAGAGGTCCAGCTTTATTTTTTGTATGTGGATGTCCAGTTATTCGAGAACTATTTGAAGAGACTGCTGTTTGTCAATTCATTGCTTTAATACCCTTATTGAAATATATTGGCAATAGATAAATCACTTTATTTCTGCACTGTACATTGAATTCCCATGACTTATATGTCTATCCTTATACCAGCAACAGAGTTTCAATTTGTATAATAATATTTTGTATGAAATACTTTGCGGTAAGCTCTGAAACTGGAATGCACAATCCTCTCAACTTTGTTATTGTTTTGCGTTTATTTTGCCCTTTCAAGTCACCATGAAATTTTATCCAATTAGATTATTGTTTCACTCTGAATGAATAGACAACGTCAAAGAACATGGTGTGGGGGTAGTAAGAGAAGTAAGGATAGGAAAATAACCCAGAGAAAATAAAGACAATACACAAAGTAGAAAACAAATTCCAAAATGTTTTATTAAATATTCTTAGAGAAGAATTTAGATAACAGACTGATAAAGCAATAGTAGTTCACTTTAGAAATGGATTTTATTAAAGTGACTAAGATGAAAAATAAAATGTTAAAAATACTAAGTCAGGGTTGAGTGCAGTGGCACACATCTGTAATCCCAGCAATGTGGGAGGCTAAGGCGGGCGGATCAATTGAGGTCAGGAGTTTGAGACCAGCTGGGCCAACACAGTGAAACCTTGCTTTTAATTTTAAAAAAGGAAATAGGCATGGTGGCAGGTGCCTGTAATCCCAGCTACTTGGAAGGCCGAGACAGGAGAATCACTTGAACCTGGGAGGCAGAGGTTGCAGTGAGCAGAGATTGCACCACTGCACTCCAGCCTGGGTGACAAAGACAGACTCCAACTCAAAAAAATGGTAATTAATAATAATAATAATAATAATAACAACTCCTTTCAAGAAGGCATAGTGACTAAAGCAAATAGACTCTTCTGGTGGAAATGCAAAACATAAAAGCACTTTGGTAAACAGTTTGATTTTCTTATAAAGTTAAACATATTACATGACCCAACAATTTAATGCCTTGATATTTACCCAGCTGAAATGAAAATCTATGCTTTCCAAACTATAATAAAAATCTATAGTCTCATAAAAACATGTAAGTGATTATTTAAAGCAGCTTCATTTATAATTGCCCATATCTAGAAATGGCCCAAATGCCCTTCAACTGGGACATGTAAAAAACAATATAGTAAATCTATACAACAGAATTTTACACAAGAATAAAAAGGGAATAAACTACTGATATACCTAGCAGCATGCATGAATCTAAAATGCTTTATAGAGAGTTTAAAACTTACGTTCAAAGACTATAGACTATGTGATTTCATTACTATTACATTCATGGGAAAGCAAAATTACTGAAACACAAAACGGCTCAGTGATTCCTGGGGGCCTGGAGTAGACAGTTGATTACACAAAGTTAACCAGAAGACCCTAACATTTTCCTCAGCCTGACCAAATTTTATTTAGGTTTCTTCCTGACTATAGGCCTCTTTTTTCTTAGAGCATTTACTTTTAAAAGGTGCTGTTGTAAATTCTTTCTCTGTCCTTTTGAGATGTAAATCCTCTCCTAGCAGCCTGTTGCCATTTTTACAACCTAGAATATCTTTCTCAAGGACCTGGGAGCTATTTCTTTGAAATGTAATCAGGAAGAAAGATAGAGCTCCAATCTTCCAGTCCCTGTGGGAGGGCAGGAGCCTAACTTTCTTGAGTACCAATTAGCAAACACAGATGGCTCAATCACATTGATCAACCTCATTGATCAGCTTTCCCCCTAATGTCCTCCAGCACTTTCCACTAGCTCCCTCCAGCTCTTATAAACTTTTCTGCTTTTCGTTTCAGTGAAATTGTGTTCAATCTTTCCTTTCTATGCAGTAGTCTTTACCCCTATTGCATGCAACAATCTTGAATAAAGTCTTCCTTAACTAACTCTGTACAGTGAAAATTGTCTTTAATAAAGGAAAGAACAAATACTTGAGGTGATGAAACTAGTCTTTATCTTGATTATGGTGGCAATTTGATGACTATATACATTTGTGCAAATTTGCATAACTATACTGCAAAAGATGAAACTTTCTGTATGAAACTTGTACCTTAATTTTAAAATGTGGGGTAGAAACAATACTAGTGTGACTTACTATTGTACAATATTTATCTGAACCAAAAGGCATAATTTCTATGTATGTTTCACACTGGCAAATCACAATTGTAAGTTAGTAAACATAAAAACAAGAGAGAAGAGAACAGAGGGCCAAGCACGGTGGTTCACACCTGTAATCCCAGCAGTTTGGGAGGCAGAGGTGGGTGAATCACCTGAGGTCAGCAGTTTGTGACCAACCTGGCCAATGTGTTGAAACTCCATCTCCACTGAAAATACAAAATTAGCCTGGTGTAATCCCAGCTACTTGGGAGACTGAGGCACGAGAATCACTTGACCCAAGAGGTGAAAGTTGAAATGAACTGAAATCCCGCCATTGCATTCCAACCTGGGCAACAAGAGTGAAACTCTGTCTCAACTCTGTCTCAAAGAAAAAAAGAATAGGCAGAGGAAGAAATGAGAAAATGGGAGACATCTGGGAAATGTGATATCCAAGTTAAGCCAAATATTCAGTTGAAATAAGATAGGGGTCAAGGACAGAGAAGAGTACTCAAAAACATTAAAAAAAATACAATATGACTAGATCTGAGGGTAAAAAGAAAGTCTTGAGTGACACTCAATTCAAGTGTCAGAAGAGAACCCACAAAACAAAATTAATTGCCAGAGCTGGGGGACAGCAAGGCATACTCCTGAAAGAGCAGAGAAAGAGCACATTTAAAATTGTAATATTCCTCAAGTTCTTTTTCACTCAAAAATAGTGTTTTATCTGTATTATAAAAGACAAAAGATCCGTAACATTTACTAGAAGACACAGGAAAAACCTGAGATCTTACCTATGTATTTGATAGCATACTTCCTTGATCTATGCTTTGATCAGGGAAGAAAGAGAAGAGACTAGTGTCTCTTTCTTCCTCTGTATATTTTACCTTTTCAAATAAAAGGGAAATTTATTTAATAAAAGCTATAGTAATTAGCATTAAAAAGTAGGAGAGGACAAACATGTTAAATAAATACAGTTCCTACAGTGACTGGGGCAATTTCCTTTGTGCTTTCTATAATGCATATGGTTGCAAACAGAGGGGGAGCCTCAAGTGAAAACAGAAGTTTCTATGTATATGTATGTTGTTCAACTGTTTGAAATTAAATACAATATATGTCCTCTAATGTTATTAAAGAGACAAAGCTACATGTTCCACTAAGTATGCCTAGGAGCAGAAAAATGGTTAAACTTTGAAAACTACTATTACGTAAGGCCAGTATGCTTTCTTATTCTACTTTAACAACCTCTTTATTCACATTTAATGTTTCTAAAAGATAGTGCATCTTATAGATATGTATACATCTAATGTACAGTAGTGCCTCTTAATCTGCAATTTTGCTTTCTGCAGCTTTAGGTACCCAAGGTCAAATGTGGTTCAACAATATTAAATGAAAAATCCATAAATAAATAAACTTACGTTTTAACTTGCATGTCATTTTCAGTAGTGTGCTGAAATTTGTGCCATGCCCAGGATGTGAATCATTCTTTTATCCAGCATATCCACAGTATATATAGTACCCATTCATTACTGTATACAAAAAGAAAAATAATATATGTAGGATTTTGTTCTATCCTGGATTTCAGGGAATCACTAGGGGCCTTGAAACATATCCTTCCTAAAAAAGGGCTAACTACTCTATTAGTGTTCTATTTCTGTTATGTGTAATTAACTGGTGATGAATATTATATTTGATTGTGTCTTATAATTGAGAAAGATACTATTTGCATCAAGTCCTTTGTTAAAATCTGTGCCTCAGTGATAAATGCAATTTTTAAATCTGTCTTTGTTATGTGTAGAGTCCTATGGAGGAATAAATAACAAAATAATATAATAGATAGAACATAATACATTAAATATAATTACATTAAGAATCATTCATCCAAGATTTATTGGTGAAACATGGCATGTCTTTGGGACAAAATGATGAAAAAGACAGACTATGCCCTCTCTCTATTGGACTTATTATCTAGCACAGGAGAAAAACAACATAATAAATAAAGTTTTAAGTAATTAAATTAAATCAAGGTAATAATAATATGAAGAACATCAAATAGAATGCGGAGGTTAAAAGTAACTAGGGGAAATAGAACTTTGAAAAGAAAACTTAGACCGTGTTTTTTAAAGGATTCAATAGAAAGGTACATTTTGATTGAAAAGGGTTTAACATTAAGCAACTAGCCACAAAAATGTGTAGATCCAAGAATGACAAACTATAACCTGTGGGCCAAATCTGACCTGCCACCTGTTTTGTAAACAAAGTTTTATTGAAGCACAGCTTTGCCTATTTATGTACATTGACTATTGCTGCTTTAATGCCAATTATGAGAGAGGTCATATGGCTTGCAAACTGAAGAATGTTTGCTATCTGCCCTTTGTGAAAAAAATCATTGCTGAATTCTGATCTGAAGCAGAGCTGTTCAATTAAGCTGCCTATGATAGAAATATTTCTCACACTATGCTGTTGTATGTTAGTTGTTACTTAGTAGCCAGTAGTGGCAGTTGGCATTTACAACAAAGGCAGTATGACTAAGTATTTGAGGTTTTACATCTATTTATTTAATTTTTTAATAGACTTCATTTTTAAGAGCTGTTTTAGGTTCACAGCAAAATTGAGCAGAAGGTACAGAGATTTTCCACAGCCCGTGTTCCCGCACATGTATAGCCTTCCTGACTATTCACATCTCCCACACGGTGATACATTTGTTACAGCTGATGATCCTACATGCATCATAGTTACTCACCCATCATTATTACCCAAAGTCCATAGTTTACCCTTGCTGCCTTACATTCACTAGAGTTAGACAAGTGTGTCAGGAACATTTCTTCTGCCATTCTCTAAAGCTAGGAAGTAGTTGCTATTTTCAGGCTGGGTTTGGATTAAAAAGCATTAATAAGAGCCAGTGTTGCTCAATGGAAAATAATAATTCAAATGTGATTCAGTATATTTCACTCTAGGTGAACTAGCTTTTAATATATTTGTGTTTTTTTGCACTCATAAATGACTGTGTTTATGTGTGTGTGTGCCTCAGTAAGTTTTCCAAAATTATCTGTTTGGAAGGTAGTTTTATTTTCATCTGGCTGACATGAACCCCCCTGCCCCCAGTACAGCTATTAGGGTTGTGACTAGGTGATTTTATTCCAAAGATATCTCCATCTCTCTCTATCTCTATCTCTATCTCTATCTCTATCTCTATCTCTATCTCTATCTCTATCTCTATCATCTCTATCATCTCTATCTATCGCTACTTTTATCTTTGTCTCTGTCTCTATCTCTGTGTCTGTCTCTGTCTCTATTTCTCTATGTCTGTCTATCTATCTATCCATCCATCCATCCATCTACCTACCTACCTACCTACCTACCTATCTGTCTATCTAATCTATCCATGCTATTTCTGGAGACAGAATAGTGTGATTTCACAGCCTGACTGTCTCTTGTCTCTTTTGCCTTTTCAGGAAATAGGCTACAAAAGACTCCTCCAAAACTCCTAGACCTGATAAAATAATTCAGCAAAACTTCCAGGTACAAAATTAATCTACACATATAAGTAACTCTTCTATACACTGACAGCAGCCAAGCTGAGAATCAAATCAGGAATTCAACCCCTTTTACAATTGCTGGAAAAAAAAAGTACTTAGGCATATAGCTTACCAAGAATTTAAAAGACCTCTACAAGGAAAACTACAAAACACTGCTGAAAAATACCATAGCTGATACAAACAAATGAAAACACATCCAATGCTCATGAATGAGTAGAATCAACATTGTGAAAATAACCATACTGCCAAAAGCAACCTACAAATTCAATACAATTCCCATCTAAATACCACCATTATTCTTCACAGAACTAGAAAAAACAACCCTAACGTTGATATGGAACCAAAAAAGAGCCCACATAGCCAAAACAAAACTAAGACAAAATAACAAATCTGGAGGCATCACATTACCTGATTTCAAACTATGCTACAGCTCCAAATATATTATTAGTCTTATTATTTTTCTTTACTGGTGCAAGGAGAAGAAAGTGCTAATTCCTGATTTCATGATAGTTTCTGACTTGACTTCTCCATCATGAATGGAGCAGGGGGTGGTTTGGTTCCTTTTTCCTGGATACAATTGTGTGTTTGAGGTTTTAGAGTCTAGCAAGTCTGCCGGTTCAGACATCGCTACTGTGTAACTTCTTATTCTTTTCTGTTCATAAAGAAGTTTTTTAAAAACATTTAATAGCGCTAATACATTTGATATTCTTGATATTCATCATCAAATTCTTAGCAACTTCCTTTCTTCTATACATAACTTAAAATTGTACAAATCAACGTTGCCATTCCTCTTTTAAACAACTTGAAGTGCCAGGAATTTTCAGACCTCTCCAATGAGATAAAATGCATTTACCTGGAAAAGTGTTCTACGTTTCAACTATAGATTTTATGAATATTTTCTCTTCACTGATTTTTAGTAAATTCTAAACCTCTTGGGAACTTTCTAGCTGGGGAATCCAATATTAGAAATAATGAGAATGCAATTATAATAAACCCTGTTCACTTAAAAGACTACTAGACAGCTATTTTTGTTTTTCACACACTTTTCTTTCTGAAAAATTTCCAGATAGAAATATTAAGGTATCTCCAATGCCTTTTATTTTCCCTTTTTATTCTTTCTATGTTAAATAGTTTGTATTGTATTCTTAATACAGATGTTAAATATTTTATATTGATTAGAACCTATACCTTTTGACAATAACTAGCAAAGACAAATGCAATATGATTGTAAATTATAGATCAATTGAATTAGAACAAAGACAAAATATCTTTATTTTAACATCTATATTAGAATTTCCTCTTTAATTCAAGACTGACTCCCACTGCCTGTAAAGTAAATTCAGAATTTGAAACATACCCATATTGTCTAAAGGATCAAAGAACAGAAGAAATATTTGTGCTAAGCCTTGAAATTTAGGTAAAATGTTGTCAGGAAGAAATGGAAGATGAAGAGAATTCCAAATGGAGTTGTCAGATAACATTACAAAGCCCTCAGTTACATTTGAATTTCTTTTAAAAAAGCGATTAGGAATTCAGTATAATTCTCTATCATGAAATACTTGAGAAATAATTGTACTAAAAATATAGCTTTTTTTTTAGTGTTGGTACACTAAAACTAGAGGAAGTTTACAAATTAATTCATGAAAGTATATTCTATAGATTACTTCTTAATTAGCTAGAGTAATCAAAGGTATGGCAATCCACATCCCAACAATTAGAACTGTGCACTAAATCATTTGTGTTTTGCAAAAAACAAAATAAAGTAAAACAAAACTATACATAAAAACATAAATAGGTATAGTCATTAGGTAGAACAATCCACAAAAGAGGGAAGAGACAGAAAGAGTTCGCATCCTTCCACCCAGTTCTAAGAGCACAGTGATGACATTCATTGTTCAACAGATATATCCAGGAGCAGTTCTGTGTTTTTTCCTTTCTTTTCTTTTTAAATTGTCATAAAATATACACAGCATGACATTTACCATTTTAACTATTTTATGTGCCAATTCATTGACATTAATTATATGCACATTCCTGTGCAACTATCACCACCATCCAGCTCCAGAATGTTGTCCCCCGTCTCAAACTGAAAATCTGTGTCCAGTAAACAAGATCTCCCTTATTCTCCTGACCCCCAGTCCCGGGAAAACACCACTCTCCTGTCTGTCTCTATGATTTGACTATTCTAGATACTTCATAGAAGTGAAATCATGCACTGTTGTATGTATATATCAAATTTGATTTTTTCATTCATCCTTGTGTAGACGTTTAGGTTGTTTCCACCCTCTGGCAATTGTGAATCATGCTGTTATTAATGACAGTGGCTGCTACCATCTAGGAGGCCTATGTGGGGCTGCAGTCTCCATGGAGCCAGTGGGAAGCCCTTTTGAACCTATCCTTCCCTGAGTACTCTCTTTTGTCTTAGAGTATCATATAGAATTTTATTGTATATTAGAATTATCCTCTTGTTATACTTACTAATTTCTATTTTCAGCCTTCCCTGTTTAATCTACTGTGTGAATTATGTCTTCTGATTGGACCAAAACATAAAGCCACAGTTATAATTCCTATCTATGTAGAAATATATTTTAGGAGTTATGGCTACTTACCCAGCACACAGTCCCTCAGTATAACAAGGTTGCTGATGCATGTACCACCACAAATTTTACCGTATTATATTAATACAACCTGTATTTTAATTTTATGTGCAATTATTTCTGTTACATTTGAAAATTCTTCCTTATGGCTCACAATTTAAGGATATGGTATCAAAGATTAAGAGATAAATCCCCATAATAATGAAACTATTTCCTAACAATCCATGCTTTTCCATGTGTCTCTGATATCAATTGAGAAAATGTGGATAAACTTCTAAACCTCCAACTTGCCAATGGATGCTAAGGTATACACAATTACTTTTACTTCAGTATTACTACAAACTAATGAATGAGAAAATGAAAATTTTTATTCTCTATATATTATGCTGGGTAATAAAAAGTGCAGGAAAAAGTATTTTGGAATTCAGAAAGTCAGCCTTCCCTAAAGGTAACTGGCTCTTTCACTTAAAAGAACAATATTTTAATGAGTGAAGTGTAACAGCAGAGAATTCACTGAGTGTTTCCTTCAGGGAATGTTTTCAATTTAATTAGAGAGTATAGGATTGTAGACTGAGAGACAGGAGACTTAGTCCATCACTGATTCTCAATGGTGACAGTGATTTGCTCTGTCACTCATATATACTTTTGGGCTTTTTGAGCTATAAATTGATATAATGAACATTACTGGTTTAGGATATTCATGGACTAGTTCCCTTAAGTTTCTAAAATACGAGGAAATCCTATCAATTTGATAGAATAGCTTGCATCCATCCTACCAAAGAGGTAGGTATAAACTATGGTGGTGTGAAGCATGCTTTCGTCACCAGGTTGGAAACTGATGTCAATTCTCATTCTACAACATACAAACTGTTTGACATCAATGGTAGATATCTTAAACTATTTGAATATACAGTTCGAGTCATGAGGGTTATGAAAATGAAATGAGTTGAATTATTTTGTAAACTCCTAATGCCACATCAATGATGTTATTAACAGACTCACATGAGAACTCCACGTATAGAGTGGACATTTAATTCTGATACTCTTAAAATTATAAGGAAAATCCATAGGAAATAAAGCAAAGAAAAGTGATTTTTAAAAAATCTGGAGAAACCCAAAATGCCATAAGATATTGACTAGAAAGCTCAGCAACAGTTTTAGCATACCACGTACACGGGAAGGCGATTTTCCAAGATACAACACGAATACAGTAGGGAATATTTGGTGGCTCTAAAAAGTATTAAAATGAATCAGTTGAAACTCTCTTTTTCCAGAAAGCAGCGAAGTGAGGACAAAATACTGGGAATAAAGTTAAAATCCAGCAGCACAGGAACAATAGGGACAACAGAAAAGAGGGGCTAGATAAAGTCAGTGAGGGGAAGAGGCTAACATTTTTAACCATTGGAAAAGCTAACAGTAAAACAAGACCTCTGGAGGATGAAAGTAAGGGGACTGTTTTGGGCTATCCCTGCTTCTGCCTCTATTTGTATTGAATATTATTGAATACATAATAGTATATTCAATGTATTGAATAGTGTTGAATATACAATAATATATATAATAGTATATTTAATACTATTAAATACTCAATATGCTTGAGTTCTATGTGATATATATATATATATATATATATATATATATTATACAGATATCCAACTATTTGGATTTTTTTTTGAGAGTGCATTCTTCTCAGAGCTCTATATGATATATAGAACTTTTTCTATAGTTCTATGTATTATTTAATTATTTAATATATTTTATTGTATTTACACAATTGAGTACTATGCAAATGGATGTATGTACTTATACATATGTATACATAGTTATTCATTGAATGAAACAGAACAATGGAACAATAAATCATAACATTGAGGGGGAAATATTGTGGGGAAGGACAGGCCAAGAAACTAAAATCTTCTCAATATATATTTATTGCTTTGACTTTGGAGTACTGGACATATTTGACATTAAGATGGTTATCTTCCACAATAAAAAGTAAACTAAGACAAATCAACTTTATTTTAGTTTAGTTATTGTGGTAAGAATACAACATGAGCTATACCCGGTAACAAATTTTTAAGTGTACATCACATCATTGTTGACAATAGGCATAATATTGTACAGCAGATCTCTAGAGTGTATTCATTATTCATCTTGCCTGGCAGACTTTACACTTGTTGGTACCTCACAGAGAAAAACGCTTCCAAGTTACTTTGAAACACAGTAGTCTAACTGCATATCTTAAGGTGAAATGAATTAAGAACAAAAAGAATTTCCAAGCAGCTTGTAAAAAAATTCATGTGGGCCGGGCGCGGTGGCTCAAGCCTGTAATCCCAGCACTTTGGGAGGCCGAGGCGGGTGGATCACGAGGTCAAGAGATCGAGACCATCCTGGTCAACATGGTGAAACCCCGTCTCT
>NW_016107448.1:4389273-4393034 GCF_001604975.1 Cebus imitator
AAAAAAAAAAAAAAAAAAAAAAAAAAAAAAAAAAAAAAAAAAAAAAAAAAAAAAAAAAAAAATTCATGTGATTAGAGATACATCTATAATTTTCATCTCAGGCAGTTTGTGTGCATTTTTGGAAAAATAAAATGAGTTATTGTGGTGGTATTATTGAGAAACAGGATTTTTATTCAAGGGGAAATAAAACAATATTTATAAGATCAATGAGATTAGGTAAAATCCTGATAGTCCCAGATTTGCACTTAAATTATAAAAGTCTACTTATCTACTATGTTGTCATTAAATTATATCACATACAAGTGATTGTATGTGGGTGTATTTTTGTACATGCATGTGTGTGTGTGTGCATGTGTGTGTGCGTGTGTGTGTGTGTGTGTGTGTGTGTATTGACCAAGACAGTCTTAATGTTTCCCTTAGTTTGTCTGAACTTAGCTAGGTTTCTTCCTGACTAGAGACCCTGACATCCCTTTGCTTAGAATATTTACTTTAGAAAACTTTCAGTTGTAGATTCTCTCTCTGTCCCTTTGAGATGTAAATCTCCCAGCCTTGTGCAAGTTTTATAACCCAGTAATCTTTCTCAAAGACTTGGGAGCCATCCATTTGAAATGTAATCATCAAGAGAGTGCCCCTAACTCCCAGTGCCTGTAGGAACATGGGGCAAAACTTTGATAAGTACTAATCTGATTTTGCTAAAATTCAGGTTTCCTAATGACATTGACCAGCTTTGCCTTTAATGTCCTCTGGTGCTTTTCCACTAGCTCACTTCAGCACTTAAAAATCTTATTCTTTATTTAGGGGAGTTGTCTTCAATCTCTTTCCCTGCTGGATAGCCCCTGAGAGCTTTGGTCAGCCCAATTTCTTCCCCACTCTCCTTCTTGTCTGTAGCTCTCAGAATAATTGTAGAATGTGCTTGGAATGCAATATTCTGAGATAGGGAGGAACTGCCTGAAACAGCCTGGTCTATGTTCCTGTCCCTCCTAAGGACTGTAACATCTTGAGTTAGGGAAGAACTGCCCAGAACAGCCTGGGCATCCTTCCTCTCTCCCCTGGAAGCAGGAGGTTCTTCAAAATTTGCTCAGTTACTCTTGCTGCCACCAAGGCATAAAACCTGGCATGGGTTGCCTTTTGGGTTCCCTCAGCTATGGTGTAAGTGGAGCATGAACTTGAGACTGTCTGTATCTGCCTCTGACAGCTTTCCTGAGTGGGTTTTTGTTTTTGTTTTTCCCTTGTTGCCTATGTTTGATTAATAAATCTGCTTCATATAACTTGTTGCACATGAGTGTGTTTGATTTTGATTTTACTAGACTGGTAATTGATAATATTGCAGTTCAGGAAGAAGTGAGTACAAGTGTGGAAGTGAGAGTACTTTAATTCCTTGTGGTTGGAGTAGTGATAATGTTTGTTATCCTCCATGTACTGGGGGGTCTTCCCTTTGTGGTAGTTATTAGTGAACTGGTTTCATACTTCCTTATTTCAGTAGGCTTGAATAGAGCCTTCATTTTCTGTTTAATGTGTGCATTGCTTTTCTTGACAACACACACACATTTCTTTTTAAATGTTTTTGTTTTCTATCTCTAAAGACCAGTAAATAATGCCTAGTCTGGTGGCAATGAGTAATAGGTATATCATAGTCTCTGAAGACCATATTCATTTAAAAAGCAAACAACAACAACAACAAAAACCAGAGACCCTTGGAGAAATGGTGGATATCAAAGCAGGTGACAAAATAAAAGAAAGCTATTAAAGATCATAAGACCATATTGAAATGGTTCCAGAGTCAGCTTGATGGGGCCCCACTGGCCAATGATAAAACAATTTAAGTATGTAGGATAATTATGTAAAACACAGCAAACAGATTTAATTCAAGAATCCCAAATATACTCAAAAGCAAAGACAAACACAAGAACAGACAAAAACCTGCACATTTGGTGAATACTAGAAAAACACCACACTGTTTTAGAAACTGGTCCAAAGTAAGAAAGTATCAGAATTTCTTTATCATTTACAAAACATACCTCAGATTAGTTAACTAGTTGATTAAGGAGAGTTTCTTTATGTTTTTTGTGCTGCTGTAATAGAATACCCGAGACTGGATTATTTACAGAGAAAACAAATTTACTTCCTCACAGTTCTACAGGCTGGGAAGGCCAAGATCAAGGGGCTGGTATTTGTCTAGGGTCTTCTTACTGTGTCATTATATGGTATAAAGAAGAAGGGCAAAGAGAGGATGAGAGAGAGGGTAAAGCGGACTAAACTCATCATTTTATAAGAAACCCCCTCCCAAGATAAGAAACACACTCCCATGATAACAGCAATAATCCATTCACGAAGGCAGAGCTGTCACGGCACAATTTTCATTAGGCTTCACCTTCCAACACTGTAACATTGGGGATTGGGGACACATTCAAATTATAGCAGTGTCTATTTATAGATGTATTCAAGCTCATAAATGGAAAAGAAATTGAATAAATAGAATAATATCTTGCAATCTCTAGTAAATTAATCGATCTAAGTGGTAAATGTCATTGATTTCAAAACTCATAGAAAGAGAGCCTTATGTGACAATTGATGAAGTACCCAACACAGCTTATGAAACATTTTTGCTAAAAATGTTGAGCCTCAACTTGATCAGGTTTCCAGACTTAATCTTTAGCTTATGAGAAATACGGGAAATATAAACATACATTTAATGGCAATATGAAGTTGCTGTCTACGAAGTGCAGATTGTGGAAAAAAGCCTACATAAATACATGACAATCTTTCAGCAAATAAATTGAAAGAGACAACACAGTATTGAAAAGCATGCCATTATAATAAAAGTCCTGAATATATATTATGTAATCAATTATATATTTATCAATTAATATATAAGAATATTGTATGAATTTTGATATGAAGAGATTGCAAAAAATTATGAGACAATTATTAAATAATAAGTATAGATTCCATAAAGAAGTAGGGTTAAATACTGGTGGTTTTTAAAGCCTTTATTTTTTATGTTATAGATTTAAATACTCATGGATGATATAATATGTGTCTGGCATTTGCTTCAAAAAAAAAAAAAAAAAGAGTGAAGGGAAATTCATAGGGTTATACTTGAAGCAAAAGTACCCATAGTTAAAAAAAAAAAATTGAAGCTGTGTAATGAGTGCATTTTCATACGCTTCACTTTTTTGTATGTTTTAAATTTTCTGAAATAAAAATTTCAACATATGTACATCAAAGTTGACTCTAGAATGACCAAGTGAGGGTCTTGTAATGACTTTCCATAAAAACAGTACTGGCAAGACAGCTAAAATCAACCATTTCAGGACTCTAGAAGTTAAATAGATCCACAAAGTGAACTGAAAAGTTCCTATCCAAGACACACAGTCAAATCTCAATGAGATAGCAGGGTCTGTGGCATTTCAACTTGTGGCTATTCCCAATACCTTCTGTTTACAGCTCTTTATCACAGTAGTCATGAAAATCAGCAGTCTTGCAGCCAAATGACAGGATTAATCTCTTTTGGAGCTCCATTAAAAGCTCTATCCCCAGAGCACAGTAAATATTTTGTCCAACTAGCAACAACCTGGAAAATCTCTGGTCCCAAGGTGTTGTGGCTATTTGATTTGACTTAGTGATCACCTCTGTGAAGAAAGCTCTATTTCTAAGGCACTGCCAAAAGCAATAGCAAACTGCTGACAAGATCACAGCATCCACAGCAACTAGAATCCGCATGAGGAAATAAAGGGCAGAGAACCAGTAAGGGAAACTGT
>NW_016107448.1:4393079-4438156 GCF_001604975.1 Cebus imitator
TTAATTTTACTTTGTGTTTACTACATGATTTAAATACAAATGTGTAAAATATGAATCTACATTATGGCTACACAGTGTATAAAGATGCAATTTGTATAACAATAATGGCGCAAAAAAGAGGAGAGGAAACAAAGATATATTAAAGTTTCTGTAGGTTTTTTTTTTTTGTCTTAGAACAACAGAAATTTGTTGTCTCACTGTTTTAAAGGCTAGAAGTCCAAAATTAAGGCATCAGCAAGGTCATACTCCCTCTGTAACCTATAGGGGATAATCCTTCTTTGCCTGCTCTAGTTTCTGGTGTGTGCCTTAGCATTTCTTGGTTTATATATGCAACGCTCCAATCTCTGCCTTTATCAAATGGACATCTTCTTCTTCCATTTCTTTGTCTCTGTATCAGTTCTTCTCTTTTATAAGGCTACCAGTCAAATTGGATTAAGGACTCAGCCTATTCCGTTGTGTGACTTCATCTTAACTCATTATATGTACAATGGTTCTATTTCCTAACAAAGTAACATTCACTGGTATTGGAAGTTAGCATTACATCTCCTTTTTAAAAATGCAGTAACAATATGTAGCATGAGATTTACCCTCTCAAACAATTTTTAAATATCCAGTACGGTAATGTTACCTTAAGCACAATATTGTACAGCAGATCTCTAGACCTTTTTCATCTTGCTTAACTGAAAAATTTTATCCCTGTTTAAGAGCAACTCTTCATTTAACCCTGCCCTTCGATCCTGGTCACCACCTTCTACTTATGAGTCTGTAAATTTTACTAGTTTAGATTCCCCAAATAAATGAACTAATACACTACTTGTCCTTGTGTGACTGATTTATTTCACTTAGTGTAATGTCCTCCAGGTTTACCCATATTATTACATATAATAATATTTGCTTCTTTTTTAAAGACAAATAATACCAATTTTTATGTATATACCACTTTGTATCCGTTTTTCCATTGATGGACAGTTAGGTTGCTTCCACATGTTGGCTACTGTGAACAACGCTGCAATGAACATGAGAGTCTTAAAGAGAACATGTCTCTTTAAGACACTGAATTTAGCACTTTTGAATAAATATCTAGAAATGAATCGTACGGTCTTTCTATTTTTAATTTTTAAAGAAATCTCCATATTGTTTTCCATAGCAATGACATCATTTTACATTCTCACCACAAGTTTAAAAGGATCTCGAATCCTCCACAGCCTCACCAGAGCTTGTTATTCCTTGTTTTGTGGATAACGACCATCTTAATAGGTGCAGTCTTTATTTGAATTTTCTTGATGATTAGTCATGATGAATACCTTTTCGTATGTCTATTTTCCATTTGTATGTCTTTGAAGAAACACCATCTACACCCTTTGCCCATTGCTTACGTTATTGATTTTTTTTTTTGTTTGTGCATGTGTGTGTGTGTGTGTGTGTGTGTGTGTGTTTATTGAGTTGTAAGAGATTCCTACAATTTTTAAGACATTAACCTCTTACCAAATATATGGCTTTGTAAATGATTTCTTCCATTTCATAGATTGCCTTTCACATTGTTTATTGTTTTCTTTCTGTGCAGAAGCTTTTGAGTTTGATGTAGTCTCACTTGTCCTTTTGCATTTTTTGCCTTTGATTTTGTTGTCAAGAAATGACTTTCCAGACTAATGTCAGAAAGTTTTCCTCTGTTTTCTTCTAGGAGGTTTTACAATTTCATGCTTTATTTTTTAAGTATTTAATCCATTTTGAGTTAATTTCTGTGCATAGCATAAAAAAGGCTTGAATTTTACTCCTTTGCATGTAGATATCCATGTTTTCTATCACCCTTTGTTGAGGAAATTATAATTTAATTATTTTGTTTCTTAGCATCTTTGTAGGTCAGTTGACCAAAAATGTATGGTTTTATTTCAGGGTTCTCTATTTTATTTCACTGGTCTATATGACTGTTTTTATTCCAGTATCATGCCGTTTTAATTATTACAGCTTTACCATATATTTTGAAATCAGGACATGTCATGCCTCCAGCTATTGTGTTTGTCAAGATTGTTTAGGCTATTGATAATATTTTTCACTGTGTATACATTTTTGGTTTGTGTTGTCTGTTTGTATTATTGGAATTTTGATAGAGATTGCACTGAATCTGTAGATTGCTTTGGATAGTATGGGCATTTTTAGTAATAGTAAATCTTCCACAGTATGAACATAGGATGTATTTTCATTTATTTTTTTCTTATTTAATTTTTTTAGAAACTTAATTACTTTGACCACCTTCTCCCTAACTCCTCTTTCCCCTATGCTTTCTGTAATTTTTTCACCAATGTTTTATATTTAGTATACAACTATTTTATTCTTTTCAATGCTATTATAAATGAGATTGATTTCTTATTTTTTTTTCAGATAATATATTGTTAGTATAACAAAAAGTAACTGTAACTGACTTACTGTTACATTTATTGTTACGTGGTTCCATGAACTATAAATTATTTGAAAAAATGTAACTCATTTTTGAATGTTGATTTTGTATTCTGCAACTTTAGTAAATTTATTAGTTCTAATCTTTTTTTTTGAGTTTTTTCCATATAAAAGTTTATGTCATCTGTGAAGCAAATAATATTTCTTCTTCCTTTCTGATTTGGATGTCTTTTATATTCGATTTTGGATAGTATTCCAGTGCTACATTCAATAGAAGTAGTGAGAGTCGATAAACATATACTGTTTCTGATCTTAGAGAAAACATTTTCAGTTTTTTCCCTTTGAGTATTAGCTGTGACTTTTGATATATTACCTTGTATGTTGAAATTATATCTCCCTATTCATAGTCTTTTGAGAGTTTTTATCAGAAAAGAATTTTGAATTTTGCCAAATGCTTTGCCAGTATCTATTAAGATGGTTATGTGATTTTATCCTTTCATCTGTTAATGTGGTGTATCACATTAACAGATTTTTATATTCAGAGACATCATTGAATCCTGGGGGTAAATGTCACTTCATCAAGATGCATGATGCTTTTAATGACCTACTGAATTCAGTTTTTAGCATTTTGTTAAAGATTTTTATTTCTACACTTATAGGAAATACTTTCTGTTGTTTGTTTTAGTGTCTTTGACCTTGGTTTTGGGTAATTTCATAGAGTTAGTTTGAAAGTGTTCCCTTCTTTTCAGATTTCTGAAAGATTTTGATAATATTCATGTTAATTTTCCTTTGAATGTTTAAAAGAATTCACCAGTGCCATTTGGTCCTGGGTTTTTCTTTGTCAAGAATTTTTTGATGACTCACTCAATATCCTTACAAATTATAGGTTTATTCAAATTTCCTATATCTTCAGCTTTGGTATTGTGTGTTTTTAGGAATTTATCCATTCTTTCTAGATTATCTATTTTTTGTTATACAATTGTTCATAATATATCTTATCATCCTTTGTATTTATGTGACATCAGAAATAATGTCCCATATCTCATTTACAGTTTTATGTATTTGACTTTTCTCTTTCTCTTAGTCTAAGGGCTGGTTAATTTTATCTTTTCAAAAAAACTAACTCAGGTTCAATTATTTGTTTTAATATTCCTAGTCTCTCTTTTGTCTATTTCTGCCTCAATCTTAGTTATATTCTTTCTTACACAAACTTGAATTTAGTTTATCTTTTTCTTGTTTCTTCATGTCTAATGTTAGGTCATTTATTTGAGACCACTTTTCTTTTTAACTGTAGATATTTATTATTATGAACTTCCCTCTTAGTACTGCTTTTACTGTATTTTATACATTTTGATATGTTATTTCTTAATTTTCATTTGTTTCAACATATCTTCTAATTTTTCTTTTGATTATTTATGTGGCCTATTGATTATTCAAGAGGGTGCTGTTTAATTTTTACATACTTTGAAGTTTTTTAGATTGTTTTCTGCTATTGGTTTCTCATTTTAATGTATGATTGTAGGATGTTTAAATTTGCTAAGACTTTTTTTGTGCCCTAACACATGATTTATACCAGAGAATATTCTGTTTGCTTCAGAAGAATTTGTATTCTGCTGTTGCTGAGTAGATGTTCTGTGTCTGCTGGGATCACTTCATCTGCATGTTTTTCATATCCTCTGTTATTAATTTTCTCCCTGGATGTTCTATTCATTATTGAAATTGGGTGTTGAAATCTCCTCATATTATTGTATTTCTATCAATGTTTCCCTTCAGCACTATCACTCTATATATTTAGGTACTCGGATGTTGGGTGCACATATATTTATGTTTGTTGAATTTTCCTGCTGAATTGACACTTTAATAATTATAATATATTTCCTTATTTTGTGAAAATTACTCAAAGTCTACTTTTTTTCTGATATACATATAGCCAGCGTTGCGTTGTTTTCATTATCAGTTGCATGGGATATTTTCTCTATCACTTCAGTTTAATTCTAGCTGTGTTCTTAAATCTAAAGTGAGTTTTTTGTAGACAGCATTTAGTTAGGTCTTTTTTTTCTTATTTTTATTTTATTTTATTTATTGAGCTACTCTGCATGTGTGTGTGTCCTTTATAGGTATTTTCTTTATGGTTATCATGAGGTTTACACAAAATATCTTATAACACTCTAAGCTGATAACAAATTAAATTTAATCACACACAAAAAGTCTAATATTTTATGTATCTCCCCACTCTTTATGATATTGGTATTACATTTTCCAACTTTTTAAAATTATTCATGCATATTTTACAGTTTTAGTTATTTTATAAGTTGTGTTTTAACTTCTACATTAGAATTAAAGGTCACTTATATACTTTGTTTACAGTATGACAGTATTCTGCATTTGTCAATACATTTAGCTTAACGAATTTAATTTTCTATGTATTTATCTTTCCCTTTAGCATTTCAACTTAAGATCTTCCTTTAACAAATTTTTGTAAGGCATGTCTAGTGGTGATTAACTTCCTTAGGATGTTTGCCTGAAAAAAATATTTATTAATCTTTCATTTTTAAAGGACAATTTTAGCACTCATAGTTTTCTTGATTGGTGACTATTTTTTTTGTCAGTAGTCTGAATATATCATCTGACTCCCTCCTATCCTGCAAGGTTTCTTCTGATAAATTTGCTAATAGTCTTATAGAATTTCTGTTGTGTGTGACAAGTCACTTCTCTCTCATTGTTTTCAAAATTTCTTGTCTTGACTTTAGAGAATTTGATTATAATGTGTTTTGGTATGAATATCTTTGTGTTTATTTTAATTTCAGTTCATTGGGTTTCCTAGATCTGGATATTCTTTTCCTTTCCCAGACTTGAGAACATTTTGGTCATTATTTCTTTCTATAAACTTTCTGGTCCTTTCTCTTCATCTTCTCCTTATGAACTATATACAAAGAGATACTTTCATAGTGTGTATAGGAGTCCACCTGATGGTATCATATAAGTCCCTTAAGTCTTCTTTACAGTTTCATTCTTTTTTAAATTTTTGTTTCATGACTGCATAATTTCAAACGACCTGTTTTGAGTTTTGTGTATTCTTTCTTCTGCTTGGGTAAATCCACTCTCAAAATCATCTAGTAATTTTTTTTATTGCATTTTAGGTTTTGGGGTACATGTGAAGAACATGCAAGATTGTTGCATAGGTACACATGTGGCAGTGTGATTTGCTGCCTTCCTCCCCATCACCTATATCTGGCATTTCTCCTCATGCTATCTCTCCCCAACTCCCCACCCCCCGCTGTCCCTCCCCTATTTCCCCCCAACAGACCGGAGTGTGTAGTGCTCCCCTCCCTGTGTCCATGTGTTCTCATTGTTCAACACCCACCTATGAGTGAGAACATGTGGTGTTTAATCTTCTGCTCTTCTGTCAGTTTGCTGAGAATGATGGTTTCCAGGTTCATCCATGTCCCTACAAAGGACATGAACTCATCGTTTTTGATGGCTGCATAATATTCCATGGTGTATATGTGCCACATTTTCCCTATCCAGTCTATCATCGATGGGCATTTGGGTTGGTTCCAGGTCTTTGCTGTTGTAAACTGTGCTGCAATGAACATTCGTGTGCTTGTGTCCTTATAGTAGAATGATTTATAATCCTTTGGATATATACCCAGTATTGGGATTGCTGGGTCAATTGGAATTTCTATTTCTAGGTCCTTGAGGAATCGCCACACTGTCTTCCACAATGGTTGAACTAATTTACACTCCCAACAACAGTGCAAAAGTGTTCCTATTTCTCCACATCCTCTCCAGCATCTGTTGTCTCCAGGTTTTTTTTTTTTTTTTTTTTTTTATGGAGTTTCACTCTTGTTACCCAGGCTGGAGTGCAATGGTGTGATCTCGGCTCACTGCAACCTCTGCCTCCTGGGTTCAGGCAATTCTCCTGCCTCAGCCTCCTGAGTAGCTGGGATTACAGGCACACGCCACCATGCCCAGCTAATTTTTTGTAGTTTTAGTAGAGACGGAGTTTCACCCTGTTGACCAGGATGGTCTTGATCTCTTGACCTCATGATCCACCCACCTCGGCCTCCCAAAGTGCTGGGATTACAGGCATGCGCCACTGCGCCCGGCCGTCTCCAGGTTTTTTAATTCTCGCCATTCTAACTGGCGTGAGATGGTATCTCAATGTAGTTTTGATTTGCGTTTCTCTAATGACCAGTGATGATGAGCATTTTTTCATATGTTTGTTGGCCTCATGTATGTCTTCTTTTGTAAAGTGTGTTCATATCCTTTGCCCACTTTTGAATGGGCTTGTAATTTTTTTAGTTCATTTACAGTATTATTCAGCTCCAAGATTTATAGGTGGTTGTTTTTTATATTTTAAGTATCTTTCTTGAAGTTCTTACTTTGTGCATGCATTGTTTTACTGAGCTCCCTATCATGATAAACTATCGACTCAGGAAGAGATTATAGGGCCCTTTCAAAACTTCTTTTTATATCATTTTTAGAATTGTGTCTATTAATTCCAAGTGAGAGGAATTTGATTGTTTCTTTTTCAGGTCTTGCTCTCTCTGGTGTCTGTCTGCTGGTATGGATCAACTGGTGGAGTAGCATGCCGTGAGATATATTTTTGTTCTCAATAGCCCCCAGGCATCTTGAGTATGCCAGGTCCTGTCAGTGCTCTGACAATTGAGGCAGAAACCAGTCTCTGTGCACTACTCCACACAGTTAGAATGTTACATGAGCAGTCCAAGTCTTTTTCTCTCTCAGGATAAGTCGATACCTGGATAATTATGTCCACTTACTGTGTGCTGAGATGTGACAGAGTGCTTATAGAAACCGCATGCGTGGCAGGTCAGGCTCCCACCTTATTCTCAATAACCCTCAATCTGGAGTCTTTTCCTGTCAGTGTTCAGATTCATACAAAACAGAAAGTCGTTTCTTGACATCCTCCAGAAAACTCGGAATGCTCAATGTGTACTCCTGACCTTTCCTTCTCTATTCTTGGAAAACCCAAGAGCTTGGTGTCTCCTCTCAATGGTGAGGCTTTTAGCTGGGGGATAAATATGGCAAGAGGATGACTCAAATATTACAACTGACTTAAATACAGCTTATCCATAGTGCGGTTCTCAAGCTCAGCTTTCATGCAGGAGACTTTTAACTTGTTTCTGGATTTACCACAAAAGAATTCAACATCTGTGTATTGATGTTGAATCTGTGTGTCCATAGTGAGAAGGATGATACAGAGTTTCACATTCTGCCATGTTGCTGAAATCACTCCTCTGTACATTATTGAAATTAGGTTAGTAATAGAAAGTTATAAATTTATTTGAGTTTGAATTTGAATTGTAATCTGAAAGGTAACCAGTAATAAAATAACCCTGAGAATATATAATGGCAAAAATAAAAGAACACACTACAAAATATTGAATTGAGACAAAGTCATTAAGTGAAGAAAACAAGAACAAAAATGACATAAGACGTAACAATAACAAAATGGTAAGGCTTACCCTATTAGTAAATATATAAAATATAAATATGTTGAAAATTTTAATTAAAAATACTGATTAGTAAGATGGATAAAAAACATGATTCACATATATGTTGTGTATGACATAAACACTTTCCTTTCCAAGATAGAAGACAAAATAATCAAAAAGATATACAATATTTGTTAGTTTCTTTTATCTGTTATAAAAACTGACATCAACTTGGTGGCTAAAAACAACTAAATGAAAGCCAAAAGTGTACAAATCACAATTATTGGTTAAAATCAAGATGTCTGCAGAGCTGCACTTGCTCCAGAGACTCTGTATGTAAATTTCTTCCAGTTTCTGGTAATTACTGGTATTTCCTGCCTTATGTCCACATCACTAGTCATCAGGATAAGCATCTTCAAAAGACTTTCTGCTTCATCTTAACATTGCCTTCTCTCTTGTGTGTGTGAGAAATTTCCCTCTGCCTTTTTAAAATGAGGATACTTATGAAGGCATTTACAGCTTGTCCAGATAACCTATGATAACCTCTCCTTCTCAAGATTCTTAATCACATCTGCAAATAAGGTTTTTTCTTTTTCTAACAAGGTAACATTTACAAGTTCCAGGGCTTTAGACCTGATAATTTGTATGAGGGCATTATTTTACCTACCGTACTGTGCAAGCAATAACCAAGAAATAATTTGAGTGGCTTTGATAATATAAGATGAAGTAGAATTATTACAGAGATCATTTACAGAAAGTAGTTTGAAATGGCAGAGAAGGGAATTTGATACTGATAAAATATTCAATATATAAGGAAGGTATAATTACCATATAATGTATTTAACATATAAGCACATAAGAGAGCCCCCAAATACATGAAGCAAAAAAAAAATTTTTGTGAGAAATAGACAGTTTAATAGTGTTTAGAAATACAATATTCCATTTTGAACCCGGATTGAATATTTGAGATCAATATGGAAATAAAAAGCATGAATATACCTATAAGCCAATTATATATATTAAGTTCCCTGCTAGCCTGAAGTAGTAATATTCAATAATAGTATGTAATAATATAATATTACATACTCCCAGGGTCTCAGGGGCCACCCCATTTCTCGTGCTATCGTAAAGCCTGACTTCCACAGCTTGACATATAATATAGCTACCACCAAAGTAGCTATATTATTTTCTACTTTGGTGAAATACATTGGCTTACAATGCCAAAGAGTTCATTCAACTATTGTAAACCAAACATTTTATATCTAATTATCATTTGCATATAAGAGATTACTTTCTAATTTTGATTTTTCTTTTTCTTTTAATAGCTTTTATAATTTTCTAATTTTGAAGTACCCTTTTTTTGAATAAATAATAATAATAAAATTAAATAACATTTATAATGCTTATTGTGTGCTAAATGCATCACACATAAAGCAGACAATATTAAATGCTCAAAAGCTGTATGTTTGTTGAAATAAATCATGTATAATTAAAAAGGAACATATTGTTATACAATAAATGAAGTCAGCAGCATATTATTAATTTATATTTATTACCTGTATTTTACCTGAATTTATAAAATATTTTTCTAACCATATAGTATATTTTTCTTGTTTATGTCACTGTATTAGATACTCTGCCCAAATGTTGAACGTTTTTCAAATCTTACCCACACTGCTGGCCTTAGCAAATATTATTTAAGCACCATGTAACATAAGTAGTCTGTGTTATGCAGTCACATTACCAGAATTTGAACAGTACATCTGCCATTTCTTGAATGTGTGAATTTAAGCAATTTACTTTAATTTAATATAGTATTTTGTGTTTAAGAAAGGTAAATGATAGCCTACCTCATTAATCTATATGAAAACAAAATTAGTCAATGTATGGAAGACACTTGATAATGTTACTTGTTAAATGACAACATCCTATTTTTACCTCTGCTTATAGTTAGATTTTGGATTCCCGTTTGATATTCCCTGACAATCTCAGGCTACCTAGAAAATATACGTTATTCATTACAGATTCTTCCTTAGCATAGTACTAATCCCTAAATGTCCTTTACCTCCTCTCCCTTTATCTTTCACCAAGTATATATTAAACAAGCACAACAGTAATGATAGCAAATAATTATCTGACATACTTTGATTCTTCTGTTCTCTAACCCTCCTCCCAGCTTTTTCTGTATCTAATTATCTCTGACAGGCTTTAATTCACATGTTCTGTAACTAAAATTTTTGAAGAACTACAAATTATACTAAAACAATCTATCTTTAAACACATTGGACTTCACTTTAGGGAGGCTACATGGGAGAGCTGCTATAGTATACTTCAAATCTTATAAATATATTTGACTATGTAACCAACTGTGTAACATATTTATAGAGTAAATAATGCTATTTACAACTTACGTTTTCACTGTATTTTATGCACATTTGTTGTATTCATTAGTTTAAATTGTTACTGAAACTTTATCATTTCTTTTTTTTTTCTAAAGGATGATAATATTTGAACAAGTGTAACTTTGAGCCTGTCAAAATGAAAACTCACTAATTAGAGGGGAGGATTTGCATTCAATAGTAATTACACATATTTTATATTGAGTTTACACTATGGATTAGATTGTTCATTCACACGTACGGAATTCAGAGCTCTCAGGTGGTATCAAAATTTATTAATAATTTCAAGGGTATAGGAAATTAGGTGGAACAGACAACAAAAGGAGAGGGCTGGACACTTATGGTGGCTCTGCATGTTTCTCTTTACTGCTTCACACATGCATTTTTGCCCCAGAATAAAAGCGATATCTAAGTATATATACATTTTTGGTCTAAGTATCAGGAAACATTTATGTTCTAAAGTCTGTCTATATACAGCCAAACTTACATAACATTTTACAGAACCATGCCCATATATACTTAGTCTGGGTTTATTTTTCTATAAGCAAGATAACCTTTTAACAAGGTTATCTTGTTAAAAATATTCAAGGGATAACCTGTTTCTAGATTCAGCTGATTCTTTATTCTTGCCAGGGGCATCCCACGATGCAGGGAGTGAATGGATCAGGCCGTCTGTTTTAACTCTGTTTTCCTCTTTTATATTTCTAATTGATATTAGGAAAAGGGCAGGTATTAAAAGATATTTCGCAAGACTACTTATCTGAGGAGAGCATGGTTATAGGTGCTGCAGTAGCTTTGCTCTAAAAACGTGTCCATATAATATTGTTAATCCATGTTGCACATCATTTACCCATTTTCAGTGTGTCCTTTGTCTCTCTTGACTCAGTCTATGACCATGTAGAAAATTGTATATCATTTTTATCAAATGTATTCTAAGTAGTAGCTGCTAAGAAGAAAACTTAAAGAAATAAATAATCAAAAATTTTGCTGATCCGAAGTGTTGGTAAATTAGGCATCAAGAGCATAATACTTTATATGCTTTTATATTTTTGCTGTGTATTGTTTTATTGCAAAATATTTTATTGTAATGGCACTCATTTCTGAGAGCACACTTACTTTTATGACATCCATGTGATTGGAATACATTAAATGAGTAAAGCTTGGTTTATTAGTTGAAATAGATGTGTGTGTATTCTAAATGTCACTTTACTAGAAGTCTATATTTTATATAATTCATGAGAATAGATCCCTAAAGACAAATCTCATGAACTTTAATTTGCACAAATCTTTTTTAACTGAAAATATAATAGGACATTATGTCTGTGCGGACTACACAATTCTAAAATGTAGGACAGAGTAAAGATGAACAAAACAGAAAGCCAAATCACATATACAAGTAAAGTTATTAAGTGGAATATAAATGTGAAAATAGCTAGATCGTGGATTCTCAAAGCTACTAAATGAATGATTGTTGTTTCTCTTTTATTTTATTCATTTTAAATGTAAATGATACATAGATGATGATAGATTAGGTAGATGATAGATAGATAAAGTATCATTCCATTTTATAATTTTTACTTTCTTTAGTAATATTCGACTTCAGAAAATAAGACCTGAAAAAATTATGCAATATTATATTCTTCAGGACATTATAAAAAATCTACATAAGCAAATGTTTGTTTAAAAACAGGTCATTTCTGTGTTCCCCCATTTAAAAAGAAATGTAATATACATATCATAAAACTCACCATTTTAAAGTGTACACATTAGTGGGTTTATTTTATTATTCACAATATTGTGTAAATATCACCAAAAACTTTTTGCAGAACACTTTCATCATCCTCAAACAAAATCCACAGCTATTAGCAGTTACTTCTCTTTTATCTCTACCCCCATCTCCTGGCAACAACTAAGCAACTCTTTCTCTCTATGGACTTGCCTATTGTGTGCACTCCATTTAAAATGAAATTATACTTTGTGTTTGGCCTTTTTTTTTTTTAATGTGGGGGCTCAGTCCGCATTTAGGCTGGAGGGCAGTGGTAAGATCATAGCTCACTGCAGCCTCAACTTTCAGGGCTCAGATGATGTCTCTCACCTCAGTTTCCCAAGTAGCTGGGACTATAGGTGTGTGCCACCACGCCCAGCTATTTTATTTCTTTTTAATTTGTAGAGATGAAGTCTTGCTATTCTGCCTAGGCTGGTCTTGAACTTCTGGGCTCAAATGATCCTCCTGCCTTGGCCTCCCACAGTGCTGGGATTAGAGGTGTGAGCCACCAAGCTCAGTCTGGCCTCTTATTAAGCACCATGTTTTCAAAATGTGTGTCTTTTATAGTATATAAAAGTATTTATTTTCTTTGTATTGGCTGAAAAATATTTTCTTGTATGGATATATCACATTTTGCTTATTCTTTTATCAAGTAACAGACCTTTGTGTTATTTCCACTATTTGGCTATTCTGAATAAAGCTGTAGGTGTTTCTTGAATTCCTTAGTAAACTCTTCTCATATTTTATTATTATCATAAAAATAGATGGTTTATTTACATTTGTTTGTATATATATATATGGTTTACTATTTGATGTCTAAAGCTTTTTTTAACGTTAAATAATTCAATTCCCAAGAACAGAATATATTGCAGTTTAATACAGTCGTCATATTTACATTTTCAAAAAAATCATATTTTTTTTGAAAAATACTATAGTTATAGCTACAGCATTCATATGAGAATATAAATATAAAAATGTTATGATATGATATTGAGGTCTTATTATAAAATAAAAATATATTAAATTATTTCTTTCATTTTTATAATTCCATTCTCAAAATAGGAAAGCCATATTACTTTGTAGACACAGAAATCTTTGACTTGCACATAGTTGTTTTATTACATTAGTTTTGAAAAAGAAAAAATAAATTATTTGATTTATCCAAATAAACCTGGGAAAATGGCAGGAAGAAGATAATGAATATAACAGTAAAACTAGTGAAACAAAAAATAGAAAAGTAATATTACTAAATAAATTCTGAATTTGCTTCCTTAATTTTAACAACAGATACGTATTTTATAAATACACACACACACACACACACACACGGTATTTACGTATACACCATCATCCCTCAGTATCTATGGACGATCGGTTTCAATACCCCTCACTGACTCTAAATTCCATGGATGCCCAAGTTCCTTATATAAAATGATGTATTTGCACATTACCTACACATATCCTTCTGTATGCTTTAAATAATCTCTATGTGCAATACCTCTTACAACGTAAATATTACGTAAATAGTTGTTATACCAAATTTTTCATTTTGTATTGTTTTATATTGTTGTATTGTTATTTTTGTTGTTTTGTTTTATTTTGTTCAAATATTTTCCACCTGTGATTGCTAAAATCTGCTGACATGGGTACATTAAATATATGATGTTCTTCTCTTTCCTCTACCATTAACTACTCTAGACACTCCTAACTGTTTCTTTCACACCAGTATCTCCACATGCTAAAGTAACTCCAGTTTGAGCCCCCACTTTATCCCTGACCTCCACACCCAAAGCAGCTTTTACTTTCACCCATTACGCTCTTAAAATTTTCAAACCTCTCACTTTTTTAGCATCACCAACTTATAGCCCACGGGAAAAATATGGCCTGCCTCCTGTTTTTGTATAGACCATAAGCTAATTATCATTTTTACAGTTTTAAAGAATTTAAAACAAAAATGGAAAAAGATACGATGTAGACCATATGTGGCACTCATACAAAGCCTAAAATATGTATTATCTGGTCTTTTACAGAAAAAAATGTGTGAATGCCTAATTTAGACAAGAGTAAAACTGGTAGTTGATATTATTTCCCCATAAATCTAAGCACCTTAAGATGCTTCTTACCTCAGGAAACTGGTGGAAGAAAACAATCAATTCAGTAGCACATGGTAGCAATAAGCAAACTCAACTATTTTGCTTTCAAAACGTGTTTTAAATATCTTAGACATCAGGCTACAAAGAATAGTGATCAGTCATCACTGTAGACATGAAGTAAATAAAGAGGGCTCAATAATTGCCCTTTTTTATTTCCTGGAGAGAATTTTGGATCCCAGAACAGGAAAGAGAAACTCAGGCAGAATGTGGTATTCTCGTCAAGTGGAAGAGAGGGAGCTGGGGCTCTGGAGATAGGACAGCAGATTGGAGAGTTAAGAGCGGCACAGCGAGGGAATAAGGGGCATCCACAGGGGGTCCCCTCAATTTTTCAGCAGGGGTACCTGTGAGGAATCTACCAGTGGACAGAAAAATGTCATACAATAGAAGCAAAGTAACAATCTTAGACATTTACATAGGGCCTGGAACAGTTCTTAATTAATGAAGCACTTGTTAGAACACCGAAAATGTTTTGCCTGAGTAGTAAGGAAAAAAATATGCCTGGACAAAACACAGATGAGGTCCTGTGTATCAGATTTTAATAGTAAAAACTGAAGGTATAAAAAAAAATTCCATGTAACTTAACTGTATTCCAGATCAAAGCTCAAGAATATTTACAGGAATAAAAAACTAAAATGTCCAGTTTGTAATAAGGGAAAATTTACAATGTATGGAATTTAATAGAATTTACCAGGCATGCAAAGATGCCTGGAAATACAGCCTGTGATGAAGAAAAAAAAATATATATATATATGTGTGTGTGTATATATATATATATATATATATGTTAAAACTGACACATAAATGACATAAATGGTAGAATCATTAGAAAAGGATATTAAAGCAATGATCATAACTATATTCTATATGTTCAAGATTCTTGGAGAAATTGAGCATGCTAAGTAGAAGAATGCTAATTAAAAAATTAGCCAAATCAAAAATTGAGAGACATCTAAATATCTAAACACTGTGTCTAAAATGAAAATTCCACTGAATATGATTGACAGAAATTTAAATACTTCAGAAGTAAAGGTTAGTGAGCTTGATGCCATAGCAATAGAATCTAGCCAAAATAAAATATTCAGAAAAAAATGGCTAAAAACTAATATATTAAAGACTTTTCAGACATACAAAAGCTGAAAAAATTGATCCTCAAAAAATCTTTACTCCAAGCAATTTTAAAAGACACTCACAGACAGAAGGGAAACGATGCTCCATAGAAATCTGGTTCTACGTAAAGTAATAAAGAACACAAGAAAAAATGTTTTTTTCTTATTTAAAACTGTGTAAATGATAATAGACTAATACAAATACAAAAATGAATTGTGTAGTCAAACACATGTGAAAGTAAAATGTACCCAGAATATGCAGAAAGGTTAATAGAGAGATGAGAAACATGCAGTTGGCAGATAATGTTATATTCAGTTGTCTTTTGGAATTTTATTACCCAAGAACCAAAAAGAAATGATCATCCAAAAATTTTATGGTTAAATTATTTTGCTAAATATGCTCTACATGGGTGACTTAAGGGTTCAGAGTTGTAATATACATACATATATTAAACTCTGAGAAGTTCTGATATAATTTAACATGCTTTAATCCATCATTCCCAAATCATCTGACCACTAAACCTCTTTATCATCATGTTAAGAGCTATTAATAGCCTAAAGAATGCACTGAGAAAAACTTTAATCTATAATTTCACCACTTAGTTAGCTATTGGAATTTTATTGATACCTCCTTCTATGAAATATGTTTCTGAAACATCATGGGCTTTAATGTCAAGTAGTTGTGGTTTGGAAATCTGCATACACTAGTTGCTGGCTGTGCAGGTTTGGACAAGGTAATTAATATCTCTGAAACTAATTCTTCCCTCCTGTAAGTTAGATAAAAAGATAAATCTTCCAAAAGTTATTATAAAGATTAAATGTACCTTCCTGTGCAATGGTGTAATGAAAAAAATTCCAGTAAAGCGTATTATTTATTAACAAATTTTACATATAGCAATAAAAATATGGTAACTAAATTTATCAGGAAAATGATCTGAAATTATTTAATTTTACTTTTGTGTTTGTTTAAAATGAGTGGAATTTACTTACCAAAAGTTCACTTTGAAAAATGAATGTTTCATGAGTTGCAAAGAAAGTCGATGTGAGATAAGCCAGTAATCTTTTTCGCTAAGAGAGAATAATATTTGTATTGGAGGATATATTTAGCTGATCTCATAAAATGGAGCACTCTATCTATTTCTAAGTGAAATAGTATGATAATAACCAATAAGGTAAGGAGATTTATAAATGTAAAGAGTAAATTTTTTCAAAGTACATATGTTTGTCCCCCAAAAAAGCAAGATCTCTGAATACACGATTAAACCTCATAGAAATTTGTAGTGCTGACATGTTAAAAAAAAAAGATTAAAGTCATCATTAATCATTAAAATTATATCACGTTAAAAGAAATAATGTGAATTTTTTTTCCAATCTTTTTCTTTCATTTTTTTTCACGGTAAGCTTTCTCAATGTGTGGTGCTTTAAATTTGGTACATAACTCTCATTCATAATCATCCATTTGAGTAAATATCAGGGAAAATTATGCTGTTAATTTGAAATAAGTAGACTATTAAAATAATAATATTATTATTATGCCTCTTTATTTCTCTTTCTTAATTTAGATGTAGTGGGTAAAGGTCCACATTTTTCCTATATTTCAGCAAAGCATGAAACCACATCCCAAGCTTAGCAGGTCATGTTTAGGTAGTGAATTCTAATTATAGTGATCCTGTTTCCCTAGCTTATGACTAGTTGAGAAGGAGCTGACCCAATTCTGACTTGTTAAATATGTGAGTATTCTACTTAGTGTTGGCAGGTGCAAGGAACACATGGTTTTCTTACTCCATTTTTTTTTTTTTTTTTTTTTTTTTTTNTGCCACTAGATATAGTTGCATCCAGACAAGTTCTGTTTCAGCCATCGTGGAAGATTTGAGAAGAGTAAGGTTCATGGCAAAAATGACTCACTTAGGACAACAGAGAGAAGAAATGCAAGAAACTTTCTGTTTAAAATCATTAAATCACTAAATCAACCAGTCTTCACACTCAATCTGGCTTTGGAGATTCTGTTCTATTACATGAGCAATATAAAACTGAAAGCATGTGTGTGAGAGAGTCTTTATTTGTCTACATGAGATAATTGTAATTGTTCTCACTCTTTCTCTCTCTCTTTTGACAGGATCTCGCTCTGTTGCCCAGGAAGGGGTGCAGTGGTGCAATCATAGCTCACTGCAGCCTCGACCTCCCAGCCTGAAGCAACCCATCCACCTCAGTGACCTGAGGAGCTGTGACTACAGGCATATGACCCCACACATTGCTGATTTTTAAACTTTTTGTAGAGATGGGGTCTCATAATGTTGTCCAGGCTGATCTCGAACTCCTAGGCTCAAGCTCTCAAAGTGCTGGAATTACAAGCATGAGCTATTGCACCTTATCTGTTTTTGTTCTTGTAATGTCAAACTCTGTATTTTTCCTTTTTTCTGAAAGATGTTTCCTTTGAAGTTCTACAAAAATTATTCAAAAATAAAGGGTAAGAAGATGGAAAGGGATAACTGAGTCTTATGTTTTTCTCTCTACATTTTATTTTTTAAAATGCTATGAAATATTCACTATAAGAAGAGGGTTATTCAGAAAATATTCAACTGGCAGATTTATATAAATTTTGATAAGTGCTGCTTGGACATATTACTGAGAGTAAAATTTTTCAAACTGTTGGTGAAAGAACAGGAAAGAAATCTCTCTACAGAGTCTTATAAACAAAGTAACAAAGTCATAGTATTCTCTCAGTGTGAAGGATCTTATGGTGCCTTAATCCTGATTTGTACATATGACCTCAGATAATTCAGCTCAAATAAAAATGATAACAGATAGAATAATGATGGAAATAATAATTCAAGAGTTGATATGTAGAAATCACTGCTTAAAAGATTTATATAGAGGATTCTTGACTGAAGAACAAAGAAAAAAATGTTCATGCATAATTACATTACTTAATATTTGAATTGCAAAAACACTTTATAAAATATTTTCAGATAATACATTTGATTTTCTAATTATAAGCCACATGAAAAGGACATTATGAGATCATTTAAAAATCTGTTTCATATGAGAAAAGGAAATTTTCGACAGATTTATGATTGTTGTAATATTCTTCTCTTAATATACAGTGTCTATTTAGTAAGTCAAAACCTTTGCTTTGGCAAAATTCAAAACAAACAAACAAAAAAAGAAAATGAATTTTAAGTTAGAAGTTATGGCTTATAGAATTATTTTACTTTACCTCTTGACAGTAATTTTAAAAGAGAAAGGGAGTGGCTTTTAATAAGTTATATACACTTTACATTATATAGCAAAGGATATTTATTTTTTATATCAAAGAGGTTGAAAGAATAGCTATTAAAGCTCTGTCATAGCCAAATGCATATTAACTTTATTTAAGTCAAAGTTACGAGAACACAATAATTATTTTGAAAGTATCCACTAAATGAAAGACTGTCTGGTAGTATGAAGTGATTGATTTGCCTTGGAGAATTTACTATTAAAACAATGCCTATAGATATAGAAGAATGAGTGCTGTTTATGCAATGTAACTTTTTATGTTTATCCTGTTGAGAAAGAAAGAATATGAATATGTCCAATAACTGGAGTTTTCACGAATGTGGTAATCTTTCGTCTCTGTAAGCTGCTTTTAGATTTAACTTGCGCTTGGAGATCTGATCTTATAAATCACAAAAAAAGAGGAACTCAGATATTTTTGCTTCATGTTTCAAGGTAAGCAAATATGCTGCTCCATGTACTAATATTTAGGAATGGTTGCTATGGTGAGCTAATACCTACAATGATGCTGATAAAGTGAAAAGGAGAAGAAATAATAATTATTCCTGAATTTTTTTTTTTGATTCTTCAACTATAGCTGAACTGATCCATGGTAGATCTTCAAAATATACATATTAAAAGTTACCAATTAGTCAGAACAGGAAGGTACACATTTTTATCCCTAATATAGTGTCTAAAAACAACACTATCTTGTTCTTGTAACACTTTATCAGAAAGAACTGTATTATAGATATTTTTTGCTTTCAAAAAAGGATTCAAATTCAGGTCATAACCAAGGACTGACAATGAATGGGGAAATTCACGGAGGTAACCCTTCTCCTCCATTCAAGGACATTTTAAAAATAATAATGCTTCTTTAAAAAGCAAACACACTATATAGTAAGAATAAATAATCCATTTTCATCAAATTAAAACTAATTTTTAAAACTAGCAGCAAAGACTTTTAAACTATTTAAAATTAAGATTATGAAAATCTTGGAAAATTATTTAAATTAATTTATTCATTTTGGATACAACTTTATGTATTACTATCACTGCTTAAGCTACTGGGTTTTCTCCAAAGTTTAAACGGTTAAAAGTTTTAAGTTGCTTTGATTTTTTTTTTTTTTTTTTTTTTTTTTTTTTTTTTTTTTTTTTTTTTTTTTTTTTTTTTTTTTTAAGAATTGGAAGACTTTTGTGGCACATGGTAAACTTGCAGCTATGGCTTGTGATCTATGGAGCTTTAAGTAATTTTATAATGAAAATCTCTTTCAGATAGATATATTTTCTCTAGGTGTTTGGAAGAAACCATTCACTTTATGTTTTGTTGTTTATCTGAGGGAAAGCATTGTTGCTTTAAAAAAATTCATGTAATTCCTCCCATGAAGCAGGTCTTAGGTGACCAAGGGGTTGCACCTAGAAGTCTCTCAGGTTGTTCACATGCTTGCCTATGTATTATTTCTCTTGCTGTGTCTCTTAACAATATCGAAGACTTACATGGTTATGTCCTGTGAAGACTAGAGAATCATTCCAAATGTTTAAAACAGTGTAATCACTGCAGTACTAATTTTAATGCAATACTGCTTAAGCCTGAACTCAAAGAAATAGTCAGTTGTTCATCTGGAAAAAAAAACATCAGATGAATACATATTACTTTAAATCCATATTTGATTCTCATTTTGCTATGCTACTATATTTACTGATTATATTAATTCAAAGCATAGTCAATCACTAAGGTTACATAGATAGATTTGTTTTAAGAACTATTAGTTCTATAAACTTTCTCTTGAGTCACATAGTAAATATTTTTGTGTTTTCAGGCTATACAGTATGGTGTAACTATTAAAATCTGCTGTTGTAGTGAAAACAAAGAGACAATATGTAAATAAATGGACAAGACTACTTTCCAAAAAACTTTCTTTAAGAAAACAGGCTGGATTTCATCAATGAGCAGCACTGTGCCCATCCTTGCCATGGAATCAAATAATGTTCAGAAGTAAAATATCAAACACTGGCTTCCTAATCATTTATTTTTATGTATATTCATGTTATTGAGAAAGTGAGCTCTATTAAAAAATACCTGAAATTTTAGTGTTGGTATGATTTTCCTGTATCAAGTGTTTATGAAAATAACATAAATGGGTATAGAAGCTGCAAGTTCCAACTTGGACTTTAAAGTTGACTATATTCCCTGAAATATGAATGTCTTTATCTTCTGTACTGTTCTATACTCTAATCTATAATCGTATTTAATGTCAGTTTTTCAAGATCTTCTTTCAAATTTGTCACAATAATGTCATATGTATATTTATATAGATTGTATGTATTCGTTTTCCTTAAATGTCTGATAGCTGCCAAAATGAAAATGCCATAAGGAATTGGAAGTTTTCTCTTTTCACATAAAATAAATCATAATATTTTCAACAATTGCCTCAGCAGTAGTTATGGTAATCTTGGAAAAATGATACTGAATTTATTTTTACTATCCAGATTGTACATATTATCTTCATGTAATGAAGACATTTCTAGTCTTGTCTCTTTTTTACTGAACCAAGCAAAGAAGACAAGAAAATTCGAGAAATACATGTATGAAATATTAGAACATATTATCTGTCTGCATACTTAGATGACGGGATTGTATGAAATAAAATTCGAAAGTACATTTGCATGTGTTTCTATGCCTCTTATTTCCATATAAATATTTTTAGAAGAATTTTTACACATATGAAAGTCTAAAAATGAATTAATACATTGAAAATTATGTGAAGTACTACTGGCGAGCAAAAACGAGAGAATAACAAAAGTAGTCATACATTCATTAAAATGGGATAAAGTGCCAAGAGAAAAGATGTCAGTTGTAGGTATTGAAGACAAAGATTCAACTTTAATCCTAAACAGAAATCTAGTTTTAAATCTTCATCTTAACCAAATGCCTTGGCACAACGAATTTTGCTAGGTGCATCTCTATACATTATCCAATTTACATTCTATAATTATATAATTTTTATATCAACATGAGTATATAAATATTAAAAATATGGGAATGAAATAAATGGATTTTAAAATACAAGCCAAAGTAAATTAATTATGTTAGTAAATTGTAAAGTCAATCATCCTACAGTTTCATCTCTAGCTCTTTATATTTGATAAATATTACACATAAAGGGCTACTTCCTCAATCTTTCAATTCAGTGTTTCTTTTGAAGTAATTTATTTTGCTTCCAATTAAGTGATCTCATTTACTTTGTCTCTGCCTCTTCTATTGAGGAAAAATAATTTTTCACGTCTTCCCTAGGGAATCATTCTCTTCAGCCCACATCACACCTCACACCTGACTCTTCCTTTTAATTGGTACACACAATTTATCTACCTGGATTCAATGATGTTGAATGACTGATGGCCTAACTTGAATGCAGTTTTTATCCAGATCTCTGGGGCATTGCCGACCACGATACACTTTTTTTGTTGGTTTGCTTTATGAATGAAAAATAAAAATATCACTGCAGCAATTCACTGCAAACTGCATTCGGCAGTAAAACTGCTCCATGTAGCTTTGTTTTGTTTTCCAATCTGGTGCAATAGTAAGTACAGATTTATTAAGAAAACCAGAATAAAAACTCGGTCCATTAAAATGCAATCAGTTTGTAGAACCTCCTTTATTTGAAAACTATGTTAGAAAGAAAATCATAAGATAATTTTTAGTATTGTTATAGATATTAAGAGAATGCCAATTCATCCTATTAATACAACCTCACTCTTCCTACAATTACTCAGATGGGAAGTTGCATCCCAGAGCTCTTTATAAACTCAAAGTCCTTCTACAAATATATAATGAATTATGTTCATTATTACTATTATGATTATTTACTATTATTTTCAGTAACACTAACTTTCCTGAATATGTATTTTTTAAATCCAATGAGAAAACTTCTATACTTCTTTTGAATCTAGAACACAAATTACTTAGAATCTAGAACATACCAGGAAGCATATTTGTGGACTTCTTTATCTGTTAGCATAGTCTGACATTTATTCTTTCAAATATTTTTAGTCATTTGTATTTTATAATGCCCTCTGAAGAGACAAAATAACACAATTTAAGATGAAAATGTTGACACACTGAGCAGTGGCTATACTGTGCTAATAGGAGAATATCATTTCCCTATTTGTGGGAATAGAAAATGATTCTAACAGCAGATTTTATTGTGTAAACTTCTGTAGTACTCCACAATGCCTTCAGAGTTTAAAGAAGAAACATTTTCTTAAAGACAAAAGAAAGGATAGATGCAAACAAAACAATGTACAAGATATTTAACTAAAAGGAAAAGTCCTTAAAAGTAAACTCAGGATCCTATTATTCTTCCAGGAAAATATTTATTTCAGAAATTTGTACCAAACATATTTCTAGAAGTTTGTAACATTTATTTGAATTTTTGGTGTTGCAAATAATTCTAGATTTGGGAAAGACAATTAAAAAAATTATCAATGTGAACATTTAAAAATGTTAAAAATATCTAGAGTAGTATAAAAAAGATTTAACTGCTCACCTAGTTGACTTAATCGGCCAAGGTAAGTTTAAAAAAAGGAGCCGTGGTTGTGGAGTTGCACACATCTGTGATCCCAGCACTTAGGGAGGCCGAGGTGGGCAGATCACTTGAGTCCAGGAGTTGGAGACCAGGCTGGGTGACATAATGAAACCCCATCTCTACAAAGAAATGCAAAAATTAGCTGGGTATGGTGGTGCACACCTGTAGTTCTAGCCACTCAGGAAGCTGAGTGAAAGGAGCCCAGGAAGTTGAGGCTGCAGTAACATAAGATGAGTCCACTGTACTCTACCCTGGACAATAGAGGGAGACTCAAAAAATAAAAATAAAGAGAGAGAAAGAGCGAAAGAGAAACTCTTACTGTAACTTTAGGTTTCTTTTTCTTTTTCTTTTTTTTTTTTTTCTTCAGATGGAGTCTTATGCTCTAGCCCAGGCTGGAGTGCAGTGGCAAGATCTTGACTTACTACAACCTTCACCTCCTAGGTTCAAGCAATTCTTCTGTCTCTGGCTCCTGAGTAGCTGGGACTATAGACACGTGCTACCATGCCCAGCTAATTTTTGTATTTTTAGGAGAGATGGGATTTCACCATATTGGCCAGGTTGGTCTTGAACTCCTGACCTCGTGACCCACACACTTTGGCCTCCCAAAGTACTAGGATTATAGGCATGAGCCACTGCGCCCAGCCAAACTTGTGGCTTTCATATAAGGTTCATAGAAAAACATATTTCCAAGATATGGTACTATGTAACAGGTCATTTCCACAGGCTGGACATTGTCTGCTAAGAAATTTAAAGGTATGGAATAAAAATCAGAATGACAATAGCATGCATAATGCAGTAGTAAGCAGAGTCAAGTAGTTAGCTTATTCCATGTTAGCTTTTTGCCAGAACATTCATAAAATGATTCAAATAACATTTAGTTTTATTTAATTCAGGTGAAAAATATAGATGTTCAAAAGATTGATGAATTTGATTAACAATTGGCTAAGTGACTGGCTAGAACTTAATAACTTTGACAATGCTTTTGTCTAATGAAAATTAAACAGAAAACATAAAATTACCCCTAAAAACATCAAGCTACAAATGGCTGGTATTAGCTCCCCATGATATTCAGAAAGTTCCTGGTTAAAAATGATACGGATTGATTATGAACCTATTTCCTATTTAAATATATATGTATCAAAATTATTTCAATGGAATATACGTAGTCTTGTTCAATTACAATTTATGGTAATATTATAATGCTAAGTATAAATCAACCCAGATCAGATATTTACTTCTAATAATAGCAAATTTTTAATTTTTTATCATGCAAAAAGATTCAGAATGCATATACAAATTAAATTCCTCCACTTAGGAAGGAGGAAATAAACCTGTAAAAAACAAAATTACACTGTTGTATTTATTTTTTACTTACATTTTAAATCTTCTGATCTCAAAGAAAGAATCACAAATCTAGAAACGGAGTGAATATTTATTAAGCACCTACATATTGCTCAGAATATTTCTTGTTTAATTAATAACTACATAAGGTGAACTCTCTTATCTCTGATTCTTGAGAGGAAAATAAAATTCAGACATTAGCATTGAAAGATGGTAGTTAACAAGTAGCACTTTGCATAGCACAGTTTTGAGACCAAGCCTGTTTTAACACTAAGAATGTTCTACAAATGTTTTATATAATTAATAGCATGGGCAGATTGGTACTCTAAATAATAATGAGATTTATTCATCAATGAATGCTCTATTTTGTTGACTAAGTGTGATGTGAGTAATGATAATCTATTAAAAGTAAACCTAAAAATGGAGATTATAAACTTGAAGTTTTATTTTTCATCGCTCCATTAGATAATTGACATGCCTTCAGCAATTTAAGTTCTCTGTTCTCAGCTTCTTAAGATATATGTTGTGTAATAACATTAGTTTTAAAAATGATAAGTTTAAGATATTATAAACTCCAAAGTGATCATACATAAATTTCAAACAAAGAATTATAGCTAGTCAATGGAGAAGATGTGGTGGAACAGTAAAACATAATTTATATTAAAAAAAAGAAAACAGAAAGAAGAGGTAAAAGACTAGAGCACAGCAGATAAATATAAATAGAACAGACAAAAACAAAATAATGTATTTAAGGAACTAAAATCATTGTTTAAGGAACTTTAAATATTTTGAGGAAAGTCAGACATCAATAAGGATGTTTAATTGTAAATAATAGAGTCTTTCACAGAGGTGACAGAGAAAGCAGGCAGTCAAAGGCCCCCTGCGAAACCTTGCTTTCAAACTTAGACAGCCTGAAGGGTGAAAACCTAGACTGCGGGTCCTGGGTGAAGCCCACTCTTTCCGCGACTGATTCTTTCTGAATAACGTCACCTTCGCACTGGGACGATGGGGGACTGAGTGGAGCTTTGGTCAGTTCATGCCATTTGCACAGGAAAGGAGTCTGGCCTCTCCTGTTCCCATCTGGTGACCTAGGATTCAACCTGTGAGATGGGGACTGTCAACAGGAACCCTTCTCAGTTTGTTGAGATTTTTCCTTTTTGTCGAGTAAATTCCATTCCCCCCTTACCCTTCAAAGTGTCTGCGGGTCTAATCTTTCCTGGTGGTGTAGCAAGAACCCAGTCTTTTCTACAACAGAGGCAGCTATTTGTCTGTTGAAGAAGCTAATTCCAAATGAGTCCTCACTGGCAAATTAACTACTTTCACTGTGCTAAAGGAAAAGGTAAAACACATAAGCTTAGCCAAAGTACATGTTTTTGAAACACAATTTTTTTTTGGGGGGGGGGAACAGGATTTTACTGTGTTGCCCAGGCTGTAGTGTAGTGGCATGATCTCGGCTCACTGCAACCTCCGTCTCCTGGGTTCAAGCAATTCTCCTGCCTCAGCCTCCCAAGTAGCTGGGACTACAGGCATGCAGCACCACACCCTGCTATTTTTTTTTTTTTTTTTTTTTAATTAGAAACAGGGTCTTCACCATGTCGGTCAGGATGGTCTCAAACTCTTGACCTCAAATGATCCACCTGCCTCAGCCTCCCAAATTTCTGGGATTACAGAAGTAAGCCATAGTGCCCAACTGCAATGCAAGATTAAGAAAGACAAAATCAAGCCAAAGTATTGCCATCAAGGTGTTTGAGCTGTTTACCTATTCTTAAGAAATAGAGAACTAAGATTGCAGTGTGGAAATGTAGGGTGGAGAAAGGGTGTTAAGCTGAGTTCATTTGTGATGTGTTAGGCTCTGTTATGCTTTGACTTGGAGGTATTATGGATAAGAGGTGAAAAATATATTTCAGAATGTTTTGTTTTACTTTTTGTTTTTGAGACATGATCTAGGGTTTCTTTCTGACATCCAGGTTGGAGTGCAGTGGTACAATCACGGCTTACTGCAGCTTCAACTTCCTGGGCTCAAATAATCCTCCCACCTCAGCCTCCTGAGTAACTGAGACATCAGGGGTGTGCCACCATGTCTAGCTAATTTTAAAAACTTTTTGTAGTGACAGGACCTTAATATTTTTTTTCTAGGCTGCTCCTAAACTCCGGGCTACAAGCAGTCCTCCTATCTAGGCTTCCCAAAGTGCTAGGATTACAGGTCCTATTGAAGTACTACTTTAGCAATGCTAAATTAAGAAGATTGCAAAAACTTAGCAAATTCATTTCCTCAAAAGACTATCCCAGTTGTTTGAATCAATCTACTTTTATACCTCCACCAGGAATATGGAGCTAATATTTTTATATAGGAAATCATCTGGCTGAAAGAGCGAAAGAGAGCTGAGCTGTCTGATGTCAGAATATCTTATTTGAAAGATAAGCCAAAGACGCAAGCGTTAAGCCTTTAAGCATTTACTGTGACGGCATAATCATAGATTTTCCTTGTTCTATTTTTGTCCATGAAACAGGAGAATTTCAGACAGAAGGGGTCCTCTCACTTGAGGGAACCCCAGGAAAAGGCTCCAGCAGTTTTATGTACTTTTGGGTGGGAGAGGGTCAGCGGGAAGGGCTAGGAGTGGAAAAGTGCTGGGTACTGAGTTAAAGGAGGGAAAGTGTCTTGAAAATCCACCCTCCCACCACCATAAGGAGGTATTGGCAGAGATATCTGAAAAGGACATTGACTAAAGGCCTCAGAGACCTAGGAGTAACAGTGCCTGGGTGGGAATACAAATATGCTAAAAGCATAACTGGCCAGTCCTAGCCCCACAGGCCTTGACTGCAGCTTTCTTTAGATACAGCAGTTCATTTGCTATGCATAAGCCTGTCACGTGGGGAGCAGCTTTTCTCTTGAGACCTGCTGGGTAAAGCTTTTGCAATTTCTCATAGTCTGGCCAAAAACCATACAAAGTTTTTTATCTAGGAGTCAGACTCTCCAACCAGTTTTATAATTTAGAAAATAAATAGATTGATTAGCCCTATCTCAGGAGACTATTGAAAGATTACTGTGAGATATATATTTGATTGTAATAACAAATAATGTCTAGTAACTATTACTGCTTTTGGAAAGATATAGTTATAATAAAAGTGTTCATAATAAAATTAAAAATTAGAACACTTTTTGTTTCACTCAGTAACGGTTTATTTAAGAGTTAAGAGTCTACAGAAAAGTCAAATATAAATTTGTCAGCCATTATGGGACCAATCTCAGAAGTAGTGAGTACTATAGAAATGAAAAAGATTATCAGTGAAATAGAAAGCAACAGATTAGAGCAATTTTATCTTTTCAATAAACACCCCCAAAGCAGAGACATATTTAAATTGTTTGACTAGATTTTGCAGTTTCTGACTGTAAGACGAATTTATTTTCTGAGTATGTAGCAGTTGAAGGAAAGTGTATATAATTGAAAATAATTTGTCCAGTTTTTGAAAAAAACGGAACAAATCATAATTGTTTATTGCCTATTTTTTCTCTACTCTTAGAAATCTTCAAAAACAAATCAGAAAGAAAGCACATGGTAAAAATGAATATAATTTATGTATGTTTTTATGTTTATATAAATATACCTCCTAATATGTAAGGGAGAGAATAATTTCTTTGCACTTCTGGATTTCCCAGCTTTAATCTCTCTTATATTTACCTGCTGCCACAGAAAAAGACCTGTGATCGGTAGAAATTTGCCTTACTGAACAGCTTAAGCTTGAAACCAGAGAAAGGAAAGTCTCATGGAAACATTTCCCAAAGTATGACTAATGGACTATGTCTTTCTCTGGAAACAAACTCAGGCCAAAACCATTTTACAGAGAAAATAATTTACTTAAAATTTCTGAGAGTAAAAGTTAAATGAATGAAGTTCAACACAAAAGATAGCCTTTTCTTCCTGCCATAGCTTCATCTATGCTTCCTCAATGCTCTTTAAGTGATACTAAATTTTGAATATTATATACTATGATGTTAGTGTTTATATTTTAATGAATTAACAAAACACCAGAAAAAGGAAATAGTTTCAAGAGAAATATATTGGATCAAACATAAAGAAAAGAAAAAGGGGCAGCAGGAAAATAGTATTAAAGATCTGAGGTGATTATTGCTTAATTGAGGGTGGAACAGAAAGTTTTTATGCTATTGTGGTAAATGAGATGATGATAGTTGGAAGTGCTTTGTATTTGGGGGAAAAATTTATCAAGTTCTGGGAGCAAAGATTTATACTAGATGTCACAGACAGAAACCAGATTTAATCTGTGTTAAATGAATAAAGTCAAAGTTTATTGTCTTTGATGAAACTGCTGCTTGTTAGAAATGAAGATTTAGATAACATGACTCATTCAACTTTCATTTTGTTAATTTAAATAATTAAAAATATATGACTTATTTAGATATTTGTTCTAAGACAATAAGATATAGTAGTAAGAAATATGTTTTAAGGAAAACTACACTTTATTTATTGCCTCTAAGACATTACATTCAACTTTCTTTAAACAACCTACCGTGCATTAAAATCTTTTTGTTACTGCAAATCAATTATTTGGTATATAAGCTATTTTTTTAATGTAATCCAACTTTTCTATTCTCTTTGTTAGGAAAAAATAACTGGGCCTGATATCTTTGACATCTAGATAAGTGTTATAGTCAGGGATATCACTAAGCTGAAGGAGAAAATTTTCAGAGGTCAATCCAATAGTGGCAGATTGTAACTGGAAGACTTCCCATTAATTAAATATCTCCTTTTTTTTCACCAAATGAGAATTTCCCTAACAAGCATCATACTGTATTATCAGCAGTATGGTCATGATCTGACAATTAAATTCTGCTTTGGGTGATGAGTATTAAAAGTACTCAAGTAAATTTTCATTTACCCCAGACTGTCTCTCTATCTCTCTCAATATTTGCACACACACACAAACACACATGCATACACACGCAAAACACACACACACACACACACATCCCAGTTCAAAGGGTAAATAAAAATATTTATATGCATATTTATATTATAAAATATTAAAAAATTGATCCAAAACATAAATACAAATATTCCTATAAAAACATACAAGGAAAGACCCCACAGGAGGGTCTTCTTAAAAATCCATGTACTCTTCAGTAATATTTATTGTTCGTCTGCCTAGTATACCAGACACTGAGATTACAGCATGGCCAGGATACACCTCCTATCCTCTAAGAATATTAGTGCTATATTTGAATGTATCTCTTGTATACCTCAGTCTCTTTCTTCTTAGTCTTTCTCAAAACTTTTGTTCTCTACCAAACAACTATTTGCCCAGTATTCACATTCTATCTTTTCTATAGTAAAATCTTCCCTCTGTAACTACATTCCGTGCATTCTCATTATTACTTTGATTTCAGTTGTAATTAATAATGCTAATTGAGGAGTCTCAGATATTTATTTCAACATTAGACCTCCTGTCTGCATTACACAATCAAATCTTAAATATTAAATGAACAAAACTAACATTTCCACTCCAAGATACCTCTGAAGAGGTAATTTTCTTTAACAATTAGATGTGTATTTTGCTCAATATTTTCTGTGCATGAGTTTATATGTAAAGATAAAGAACATATTTAGAATAAATAGAATATGACTATATTTACAATGTTAAGTGAATTAGCATGTACAAAATTATACAATAATTTAGATTATACAATAATTTTTCACATGCTAAATTCCCTTAACATTGTATCTTACAGGTTGAAAATCCAAACTAAAATATTTTAAGAAAATGAGAAACGTAAAGCAATTAATGTTACATAATTTTTGAAGAATTTATTGATTTAAAAATTTTACTATATTGATGGATGTATATAATAATTTATTCAAAATAGATTTTCAAATATGTAAATATTTTATTAAAATGTAATACATAATTACATAATTTAGAAGCAATACAATTAGTATTTACATTAGTTTTGTGAACAAGAAAAAATAACCCAATTAATTATTCTTGATGTATGATCATGAAAATGCATCATTTTTTACCATATATTTCTGCATACTATGTCACTGATATTTCTATTAAATGATTTTTATAGAAACATCTTTTTAGTATTGTATTATTTTGATCATTTTTGTAATATTGTCTATTCTCTTCAAAACATCCATAATTATACCTTTCCTTTGAAGATATGTTTTACTAGAATAGATATTGAGAAAAAATTGAAATAGTTTAATTTCAAATTAGTTTTGTGTTTTTAATGAAATTAAGTTGTGATAAGTGGCCATGGGCCAGTTTACAGTATCCTCAGCAGAGTAAGAGAATACCCTTTTCAGCACTGAAAATATCAGCGTGAATATTTTCAATGGATAATGATAATAGCATCTCATATTTGTTTTAATGTGCATTCTTCATTTGCATTTCCTGTGCAGTGACAGAGCTTCTCAATCTTGCTGTCCTATATTGCTCTATTGTTTTTTGAAAATGAAATTTCCTTTGTGAATAAACTAAGGTATTTCTTAGATCTTTCACACATTTTTATTCACACAGGCAGTGAATATGTATAATCTATTTTAATATCTCTTTATAGTATTCTTTCTCTTTCAATACCAATAGAAATGTTCACGTTTGGGTCTTCAGGTTCCATTGATATTTTTTCTTCCTACTTTATATTCTCCTATTCTTTGTTCCTAACACAATCTGTCCTTTCTGGAGAATGACATTTTTTTACTTGACCACTTGGGAATTTCCTACGAATTGTCTAAATTCATTCTCTGCTAGGTTGAGTTGAAATATATATATATATATACACATACATATATATATATATATATATATATATATATATATATATATGAGGAGTTTATTAAGTATTAACTTACATGATCACAAGACCTCACAATAGGCCATCTTCAAGCTGAGGAGCAGGGAGAGCCAGTCTAAGTCCCCAGACTGAAGAACTTGGGGTCCGATGTTCGAGGGCAGAAAGTATCCAGCCAGGAGAAAGATGTAGGCTGGGAGGCTAGGCCCTTATTTTCTTGTCATGTTTTTCTGCTTGCTTTTGCTGGAAACTGATTAGAGACTGAATCTGCTTTCTTTAGCCCACTGACTCAAATGTTAATCTCTTTTTGCAACACTCACACAGATACACTCAGGATTATTACTTTGTATCACTTGATCCAATCAAGTTGAAACTCAGTATTAACCTACACAGAGGGCTATGATGAAACACTAGATAAGTAGGAAAAATCTTAGTCAGTGATTGAAGGTTGCTAACTACTGGTAGGCATTTGATTGGGATGGATGGATAGATAGATAGATAGATAGATAGATAGATAGATAGATAGGAGAAAGAAGAGAGAGAGATTCAGATAGAGGGTGAAGAAAATACCAGCGGGAGAAGAATCCTGATTTGGGAAGTTATTAAATCAGCGACGATTGTAAGTGGCAATTAGTAGAAAGTGAAATGGTTCAGAACTCTGCCTCCTATTTATAAATAATACTAATCAGCACAGAGGAAATGGATTGTTTCCTGGTTCAAGTTATAAGTTTGTTGACAATCTATATGATGCATCTCTGACCAAGTACTAAGTCTAAAACCAAGATTTATAAATAAAGAGAAAATAATTAAAAGTTATATAACAAGAAATACTATAAAAATCAAACAATATTCAATAAAAGTTAAAACTACAAGATAAAGGAGGAAGAAAGAGAGACTTAAAAATACTAAATATAAAAGAGTTAAAATCACACAAAAATAAATAAAATTAGAATTTAAAGTATGAGATGTAATTATTCCTATAATTTTTATACATAAAATATCATTTTATATAACATCTAAAATTTGTTATTAAAATGTATTTTATAGGTAAAAATCAATGGTTTAAAAATAATGATGAGAAAAATATACAGTTAAACAGACAATAATACTTACAGATAAAATATAAAAACCAAAATCTCAAGTATTTAGTTAACACCTTTATCAACCTAAAATAAGTAGAATGATATAATGATTTCTACTGAATTGCATATGTGGCAAATGATTAGAAACAGGGCAACACAGTGTCAATATGTGTAAAAAGGAGAAGAATTTAAAGATAACTTTCAAAAAAAAAAAAAGAACTACCAGAAAGCAGAAAAGTTTAATAGATCAAGCAAACAATCAGAATTTTTAACATCTTGCATAAAACATCCTCATGGAACAATTCTGCATTATCTGGAACACAAAGGTAAAGATCAAGGTATTTTGTTGGACTTTTGTTTTTTCCTATCCTCAAGTAAAATTTGGGGTTTTGAAGTTATGTTTTATGACTCTCTCAATATTCATGCTCCAAAGTTCCTCTAGTTGTTAGATGTATGGACAGCGATTTTGCAGTAAGTAGGAACTGAGGGAATACTTTTATAGATATGTTTTTATATAGTATTATTTTACTTAAAAGTAGGTTAATATAAATTTTCCATAATAAAAAATGAAGTCTAATGATAGGTATCTTCAATACCCCCTTGGTGCTATTTCCCCAAACCTCATTCTAGTTCTACCACTGACACCCAAATATTTGTCTGTATCAAGAAGGTTTGCCTCAGGAAGCAGGAAACATTTGGGTCCAGCTTATACTCCTCAGCTAGTGTAGCTAAAGGCAGATAAATATTTAAAGTCAATAAAAATACTACAATTGGTACAACTTATAATATATATATATATATATATATATATATATATACATACATACATACATATATATGTAGGTAACTTGAGGAAATCTTTGCAAATTTGTGTTAAGCCATTAATTCAAATCCTGATTTTCTAAGTAGTTCATAATAAAATGTTCACATAAGGGTAATTAACTATTAATTTTGCTTTAAAGCCATCCTAATGTTTTCTGGCACATGCCAGCTAGATGTATTTGATTTTCTTGGGGGTATCTAACATGTTTATTTCCCAGAACCCCTTGATGTTAGGTGGACCACTTAGTTGTGTTCTGGCCAATAGAAAGAGGGCAAAAATGATGATGCATACTGCTTCCAAGTCTGTCCCATGTTTTCCCATGCTGATTCTTCCCCTTCCAAAGCAACCTGAGAGCTCAGGGGTTGAGCATATCTGAGTTTTAGGAAGGAGACTGGAATTCCAAAAATCATTTCTTGCAGGAGGGTTGTTCTATCACAGAAATCCACACTGAGCTTGACTATCAACAACTATTTTATTAAATCCCTGATATTGTAATTCCTTGTTACAACAGTTAGCCTTTGTTAACTTGCTTTGATTGGTTGTGGACCAAATTCTGCCATCACCTCAGTCTTTCTGCTTTATCTGACACTGATGATTTTAATTCCATTCTTGTCATGTTAATATTATGCTTAAAAAGTTTTTCTGGAAAACAAAAATTTACTTTTGCCTAACTATGAATGGGACTCTTGCTACTTTTTTCTCAAAAGTTAACAAATTAAATAGGAAACTAATTTTTCACTAGAGATACCTCATCTATTCTTATAATCATAATTTGCTTTCCATTTCGTTCAGTCTATTTTTGTCTTGAAAAATCATCTTCTCCTTAAGTAAACGTCAGTGTTGATTTATATGTAATAGGAATTTACATAGCGAACTGCCAGTTGTCAGTAATGGGTTTCGAGTAAAGATATTTTACTAGTCAGTTACTAAGAAATCTCTGTCATAAAAAGGACAAATGTAACTTAAAATGGAACATGATACAATGACAGCAAAGTGTTTAATTAGTGTCTTTTGTGAATTAAGCACACTTTTATTGACTACATTCTCTGTTATATGATCTATATTAAATATTGGAAATGCAACACTAAGAATAATGTAAATAATGATTAGAGAATGAAATACCTATACAAAGGAAAAATACAGCATGACCTGAGAGCATATAACAGGGGTTCTAATTAAGTCTGAAAATTTGAGGAGGCTTCTTCTGAGATAAGGTTTAAGCTGAGTGCTAAGGTATGAATTTTCTACATATTCACAAGAGAAGACAGTAGAAAAGTTCTAGAGCAGAGAAAAATCCTTTATGAAGTTTCTAAGATAGAAAACAGTTTATTAACCATAACAACTGATTATAACGGAAGGAACAATAATGAGAAATAAGACAAAGTCTACATCATCAGGGACTTACCAGCCACAATGAGAATTTTGGAATTTATCTCAAGAGCAAGGGCGACGCATGGAGTGATTTTTGACATGAGAATGGCATCATTAAATTTGCATTAAAAGTGTATGTACTGATTTTAAAAAGTGAGAATAGAAATCAAAGAATCATTTAGGTGGTAGTCTTTATAGGCCAGGAAAAATACAACAATATCTTATTATAATTTTAGCTTCTTTTGTCTTGTAACATTGTATTTTTAAAAACCTTGACATTATCTTGTTTCATTCATCTAATTTGTCTACCTTCAGGCATTTAATTTTTTAGGTATTTACCTTAAGTAGACTTAAAATAAAAAGCTAACCATCAATCACTTATTAATTTGTTTTAAGCCTCATGTTGCCACCAATTTGAATTTATGGAAAAAAATTATTTAATTTCAACTCTGGTGTAGGAAAGTGAATGACTTAGAAGAATAAATTAAAATAAAATGAAGACATTAATTAATGTATAAGCTACTGGTGAACTTCTGCCAGCAGTATAAATTGAAAGAGAATGATGACTTCATTTAACAGTCAATCCACTAACATAAATCTGAATTCAGCACCTAAAATGGAAAATAAGTATATGAGGAGTTAAGATATTTTTGGCATAAAATAAAAGCACCAGGGACATTATTTTGATTTTCATATTTTCTCTCATATAATCTTTAAATTTCTATTTTAAAATTTCTATTTTCTCTCTTCTGAATTCTGTCTTCCTCTTTTTCTTTACTCTCAAGCATAGCTATTATTTCATGCTGTTTCATAAATTAATGATGAGCAAATGAATAAATGTGTCAGAAATGTTCGTAGAACTGCCTAATAGATTATACATAAAAGCCAGTCTGAAAACATGTTTGTTATTCTCAGTTTTTCAATTATTGCTCTACCAGAATGTAGAAATTTGTTTAAATTTATTTGTAAATCAAGAAGACTCTTTTGAGTTAAAACAAAATCAATGAGGAGAACTAAATGTTCTCATTAACTTTTAGAATTTAAGTTTATTAATGAATATTTATTAGGACAGTAGGAAATGGGTTTCCATTTTGCATTAGATGGAGATGTCTACTTTCTTATAGTTCTTTGTCTATCAATAATATCATATTTGGAAACAAATAGAGCAGCAATATTATACTTCAAGTTCTTTGGCTTTAAAGTTAATTTTGAAGTACTATTACTAACTCTACACTTTTTAAATAGTGAGATATAATATTCAAATTATTTTAAAATAAATATAGAAAATTAATATGCTTTTCTTCCAATGTTACTTTTCTCATAATTTCAAGGCCTTCTACTCACTCTCTCCACTCCCAGACTCTGATGGGGGACCCCTCCTATATGAATGATCCCAGTTTGTTTGTTTTTCTTTTTTAGTTTTCTAGAGTAAAATAGGAATTTTATCTTGAATAGAATTTATGTATGTATTCATACTCAAAAGAGTTTGATTGACTTACACACTATGTTTCTAATAGCATTGCAGAAATAATTATAAAAGTTTTTCCAGCTTTCAATCACATGTAGAAGACAAATTAACTACATAGTATATACCTAAATCCCAAGTAATTTAAAATGAATGTTATATCTATTACATAAAATAATAAAACAAATAGCAATAGTTTCAAGGAAGAGGTTGAAAGAAGTTGTTTTAAAAAACAAAGCGGATTCTTTCATATGGAGGAGAATGTGCTGACTCTAAGTACACAGACCAGCTTGAGCAGAGTTGTAAAGGCATGTTTGAATATGATGAACGTAGAGTTTTTGTAGCCTAATGTCACTGAAGGAGACTTCATTCCTTACTGGATAAGGAACAATGACTCAGTGCATCTTTCACTATCCAGTCAGGGAAACAGAACCACAGGATTTGACTCTAAGTAATTTGGGAGTTGCTGAAAGAGTCTCCATGAGGCTGTTGTTTCTGAGTCTGGTTCCAGAACCTGTAGTCCTCAGGAGAGGCTGTGGGAGGGGAAGACAACAAGGAACCGGGGAGAGCAAGGATCTTCTGGACCTTGCAAAGCTAAATTAGAATCCATGATGATGACCCGCAGCCTGCAGGAGTCTTTCAATACCTCTCAATAGTGATTATGCAGTGATGGGTGGCTCTGTGGGGAAAATTGGCATTCTTTCTTCAGGAATTAAACATTCACATGATCTAATTGTTGAGGAAGCTTAAGAGGGACCCTGGGGAACTGGAAAAGGTGTGGTCCCAAGTGTTGTCCACACGAGCCACAAAGGCAGATGATAAGTAACAATATTCATGACTGCAGCTTGACTGCAGTCTTCTGAACCATCCAGGAAAGGTTTTCTGTGAACCCAGCTAACCTGGAATTGCCAAATGAAGAGAATTCTGGACACATGTGTTTAGCTTACATAAGTGGGCAGTATACAAATTCATGAACAATTCGTATTACACAAGAATTGAAAAGCTAAGTGGAGGAATTTATGCTTAATACTGTTGGCAATATTTAGCCCTTGTAAAATCCTGAATCTTGAAATAAAAATAGTGAATGATATACATTTACATATATATGAAATTTTTTATTAGCTATGTGTGTGTATACCTACTCTCTGTATATTTATTATTGCATATCATGTTATATATTACATGTAATATATGGCATATTATAGTACACAAAATAATAAAAATTTATGGGAGTGAAAATCTTACATTATTTAAAAGACAGTTTACATGAAGGTGAATATTATACTATCTAGCATATATTCCAACATATTAGCACACTGAAGTATATAATTTGATATCTTGAAATATGTATTCTCTCATGACACCAGCACCACAGTAAATACAGAGAACATGTTCAACATACAGAACATACCCTAACATTTTCTCATTTCTCTTGGTAATTTTTTTTCTCTTTCCTTTTCATCCTATCTACCCAAGAAACCACTGAGATATTTTTTATCACCATACAATTATCTCAATTCCTAGAGTTATATATAAATTTAATAATATAGTACATGTACATTATTGCCTGACTTATTTAACTCAATATATTTATTTTTAAAATTCATTTGTGTTGTATCTATCATGAATTCACTCAATTCTCTTGTTGAAGGCATTTCATCATATAAATAGGTAAAAATGTGTTTATTTATCCCTATGTCATTGGATCTCTGTGTTTCTAGTGTTTTGCTACTAAAAATAAAACCTATCTGAATATCATGTATATTTATTTGTATGAACATATGCTTTTATTCCTCTTTGGAAAATAAGTAAGAGTAAAATTGTTGGATTGTATAATAGGTAAATGTTTAATTATTTAAAAATCTTCTTTTTTTCAAAGTCATTATTTTGCATTTCTACTAGTTTTTCAAGGTTTAGTTCATTCTTTACTTTCACCAACACTTGCTTTGGTCAACCTTTTAAAATTTCAGCCATTCTAATGAGATTGTAGTGGTAACATACTGTCATTTTTTTTGCATTTTTCTAATGATATGATGGTGTTATACATCTTTACCTGTGTTCATTTGCCATTCTTTATTTAAATGTCTTCTAATATATTTTGGAGGAAGGATATTTGCTTATTGTTTTATTTTGAGTATTAGTATTTAAAATATAAGTACTGTTTCAGATAGCTTGTTTGAGCATGTTCTCTGCATTTGATTTTTGCATTTTATTAAAAACGTTTTTTGGATTGTGCTTTTCTAAGAACTCTTAATCAAATATTGCAACAAGTTATCTCTCTTCTATTTTAGTTTGACATTTTATATTTCAGTTCTATGATCCATTTTGAATTAATGTTTGCATGTGTTGCACCTTATGCATTCCCTTTCATTTTGCTATTGCCTGGAAACTCATTCTAGGCAGTTCTTCAGCATTTTTGGTCATAACGTATTGTATCCCATCTTTCAGGGATCACTGACTTTTGTTAGCTAATAAACAATATATTGAAATTGTTTTTCCATATATTTATACATGTTTACTTTTTTCTAGATTTTTTTTTTTTTAGATGGAAGCGGTACATCTTGCTACAGTTACTCCATTTTGGGCAGAAGGAATTTTCTATAGTTCCATCTGAATACCACAGCATCACAGAATATTGAAAGTTGAAAAGAACCTTATAGATGTCAAGAGTTAGATATCCCAGTGAATATATCAAAGACTCCTGGAGAAATTTTTCAAAGTGTATATATATCCAAATCTCACTCAGTCCAAATTAATTAGCATAACCTCCACAACTATTTGAGAGAGAAGGGAGAGGTGTCATGTTGAAAAATGTAATAGTGATTTAGTTCTTATTCCTAGTTAATCAACTTACTCCAAATCCCAATTTTCAGAAATAGAAATCTTAAGATGCCCAAAGGTGAAATGTCATGATGTGTACAATAAGCAACATATTAATTAGTGATTAAGCTAAGACTAAGAACCTGACTGAAGTTCTTTTACTATAATATAACTTTCATATATGCTGATAGCGTTTTACTAAATGTCCAATTTATTTTTGTTTTTCTTATTCTTTTAGCTCTAGCAAAGCCTGGAACTGAGAGGAGTAAAAGACATGGGAAAATATAAACAGAGAAGCTACAGTTTGTCCCAGATTTTTAGGGAAATAATTCAAGGCTATATACTCCAATCTCAGTGTCCTTTCCTTTAGACTGCCTCTTTTCACATTGAGGTTATTTATGAAAAAAGAAATGAATCATCAATGAAGTTAAGCAGTTTCTCTAGAAATTTTGAGTATTCAAACACTATGTGAGTTAAATTTCAGGCACATTCAGAGTTGCTATTATGTCTAGCTCACTGCCTTTCACTTATTAGAATTTCAATTTTCAGAGAATGGCAGATTAATTTTTTAATTGAAAAACTTGCTTTCTTTGCTTTTTCTTGCATTGTTTTTTCTCTGTTTTTCAAACTGCCTTTGTGTGTAGGTGTGTGTGTGTGCGTTCTTCTCCATAACAAGCTAAAGCCATAGAATTGTTGGTTTTTGGATATATGTTCTTTGAAAAATTTCCCCAAGGTGTCTCTGGTATACTCGCTTGGATACAAATCTGTTGCCTCTTCTCACCAAGTTTACTTACAGTGTTCAAGCAGTGCTTTGAGTGCCTTTCTTTCTATCTTTGATTTTCTTTCCACTAGACAAATAACCAACATGAGTTGAATTATAATTTCCACTGTGAACATTGTTTGTATTTTCTTGGGGAAACATGCAATTTTGTTTCATGTGTGTGTTTTAAAAATGGTAAATCTATATTTTGCCAGATGCTTTTTTACTAAAAATTTCCGTCATAATTCTAACCTGTGAAGCAATTGGCATATAAAAATGACTTATTAGCAATCAAAAATTATATCCTCACACCCAAATAAAGAACTGTTTTCACAGGTAACACTCAACACTTGAGTGACATTTTCAGGTATTCTTGGTAAAATAGTTAAAAATATTTTTGCCTGTAATATAATTCAGTTTTGTTAAATAAAGTGGCAGAAAAATGTGTATAAGGGATAAATATTATATTGTAAGTCAAGGTAACCTATAATAATATTAACCTGAATATCAATTGAAATACATTATTTTTAAAATAACTACATTTAAAGCAAGTTTCAAACTTTCTTATGAGCTCTAAAATTTTTACTCTCTTCTTGAAGATCTTTAATTTCCAGAGATTCATAGGAGTGATTCATTTCATTTTCCCAGAAGAGCATTTTATGAAACATGCACTTAAAGTACAACAAGATAATAGAATAATTCACTAGCAAAATTTACATTTATTTCTTTTGTGTTATTCAACCAGAAAAAAAGAAACTCAAAAGTATTTATGATAGGAAATAATAATTTTCCTCAAGACAAAATCTAAATAAAAAAAATATATGCTGAATAACCTAACAGCCTTATTTAAACCTGAATTAACATCTAGTTCTTAAGAGTTTATTGAGTAAATAATTCTTGATATAGTTATTTTAATTTAATTGCTCTATGCTATTGAACATAAAATATGTAATTTCTATAATATCTTATCCAGTTGTACTTCCGAATTTCACACGTAGAATCTAAGTGTGAGGTCATGGACAGAATGTTTAAATTATCCTGTATCCTGAAACAAGTATGAACTCTACATTCATAGGAGCGAGGCTCTAATTTTGCCTGTGGCACACAGCAGCTTAATTGTTGAGGCCATGAACAATGGAGTTAAGTAACACCTACCTTTATATTAATATTTATTGAGAAGTTGAGACAGTGAGAGTTAAAACAGCATAATTCCAAAATTATATTAATTGTTCAAGTTACTAGTTTTTCTGTAGTTGTAGTAGAGTCACATTAGCTGTATGACTATGGACATCAAGTTACTATAGGTTCAGATGTGTAGGTGTTTGTATTTTGCTCTATAAGAAAGGGGTACAGTGTGTACATTAGATAATTTTGAGTAACTAATGAGATAATACATGGAAAATGTCTAAGATATATTTTGTGTTTTTATATGGGATATAGTTGTTGTCTTAGTCCATTTTTGTTGATTATAGCAGAAAACCTAGAACTGGATAATTTATAAAGAAAAGAATGTATGTTATACAGTTATCAAGTCTGGGAAGTTCACAGTCATGGGACACATCTGCTGATAGTCTTCTTGCTTGAGGAGATTCTACAGAGTCCTGAGGCAGCACAGGGTATCCCATGGCTAGAGGGCTGTGTGCATTCATATGCTGGCTCGCAACTCTCATTCTCTTCTTATAATGCTACGAGTTCATCTCCCATGATGACCCATTTTTCTATTAACCAATTTTCCATTAACCAATCTATAGATTAATTCATTCATGAGGTCAGAACTGTATCAGGGATGCCAGGTTTACATGCTTCCTGTGTAGCAACAGATCAATACACTGATAATGGAGTCTGCAGTAGAGAAATAGTTTAATGATCGCAAAGCACAAAATAAAGAAAAGGGAAAAATTCTCAAGTCTCAAATCCATTCTGTTAAGAGGTTCCAGGCAATTTTTTTTTAAGTTAAAATTTCAGATTTTGGAGTACAGGTGGTTTTCAGTTACATAACTAAGGTATTTGGTGATGATTCCTGAAATTTTGGTGCACCCGTCACCTGAGCAGTGTACACTGTACACAGTATGTAGTATTTTATTACTCACTTTCCTCCCACATACCCCACTGTCTCCAAAGTCCATTACACCATTCTTATGCCTTCAGACCAAGAGTGTTTAAGGGGATCATTAAGGGTGAAGTGTTGGAAAACTGGGGTTTTCGATTGGGACAACTGGGTTGTCGATTGGTCATAATAGAGGGGATGAAGTCATTAGAATGTGGAAGCTACGTTCTTCCATGAGTCAGTTTTCCTCTGGGCTCTTCAGATCAGCTGGCATGTGTTAATTTATTGGTATACAGAGCCTAAAGGAGAAGCTCAATGGAAAATTTATCATCTCACAACATCTTAGATTTTATCTATAAAAAAAAAAAAAAAAAAAAAACAAGGAATTTTGTGACAAGGGTTGTCATCCTAGGGTAGTAAGCAATTACCAACTACAAGAAAGTGGATCAAAAGGAAAACTGGTCTACAGGTTACTATTAATTATGCTGCAAGCCTAGATAAATATTGTTTCTTTTTCTCCTTTACCAATTTTCTAAAGTTTTTGGGGGACAGTTTCAGAACCCTCATTTTTCAATCACCTCTTAAAAGCTTCACCTCTCAATATAGGAAGCATAAAGCTGGCATCTGCTTCTGGGGAGAAATCAGAAAGTTTTTACTCATGACGGACGATGAAGAGGGAGCAGAGATTGGATCCAGTCAGGAGAGGTGCTACACACTTTTAAATAGCCAGATCTTGCAAGAACTCACTATGGCAAAGACAGCGCCAGGGGGATCTGTTAAATGATTTATGAGAAATCCACCTTGATGATTCAATCACCTCATGAAGCACACCTCGAATACTAGAGATTTACAATTCAACATGGGATTTGGGTGGGGGCAAATACACAAACTATATCACTGTTGTAATTTGAAAAGAAAATTGTCAAAATTTACTTATTTAAGGCAAAACAATAGTTAGCTACTCTTTAGAATATAAACAGATATTAGCTGGGCATGGTGGCGCCTGCCTGTAATCCCAGCTACTCAGGAGGCTGAGGCAGGAGAATTGCCTGAACCCAGGAGGCGGAGGTTGCGGTGAGCCGAGATCGCGCCATTGCACTCCAGCCTGGGTCACAAGAGCGAAACTCCGTCTCAAAAAAAAAAAAAAAAAAAAAAAAAAAAAAAAAAAAAAAAAAAAAAAAAAAAAAAAAAAAAAGAATATAAACAGATATATGGCAAATCATATCTAAAGTAATCTTATGATAATTTTGTGAAGCATATATTTTATTGTTAAGAAAAAGACATTGATAACTAAAGAACCCTGTGATTTCCTTTGCGCTTTCCTCTATTTGGTGCCTCATGTCATAAGAGTAAAGCGAATTTTGAGAGAAAGAATTTTTTATTATCTCAAACTAATGAATGTAAACATAGTTGGTAAAAAAGTAAATACCTGTTAAGGATGAGAAAGTAAGAAAGGGAGAACTGTTTTGCCAGTTTGGATTGTTCAAGAAGTGCTTGCAGCTCTAAATTCTCCAAGTCAAAGTAAAAAGATAACTGCATAGATATTTTGATTAGCCCCTACCACTAACTTTAATTCTGACTGTAATTTTAACACCACATGCTAATCCTAATATACGGTATAATGCATTGTGAATCTATTTCTATACACAATTGCTCATTAACTTTTAAAAAACAATCTTGCAAACTTGGTGTAATTGTCTGCAATGATGAGTATATACAATAAACAACACTGAGTTACCGGGATTAAATAAAGCACATATGAGGAAATTTACAAAGCTGAAACTTGAAGTTTTGTCCATCACTCTCAACAATTGGTAATTTTTGAAGTCCATCAAAGATTTGCTGAGAGTATATAATTAACAACACAGAATTAAGTTCTGTGTTTAGAATGCAGGGTACTAGTGATTTTTCTGCTTATAGAATTTATTCAAACTAACCCCAAGGGTTCTTCATTGCAAGGTCAATGCTGGCATTTCTAAATGACACAGACAAGCTTAACAGAGGGTATTCACAATACTTCTGGAAGGTTTTATTTTAGCCAGTTGAGGTTCCCAAAAATGTAGAAATAAAACAAGCACTGGATACCATAGAAAGAAAACACAATCTTTAGAAAAAATAAAAATTAAAAATCAGGTTGAAATGTTTTAAAGTATGTAATTTAATTTTTACTTATGTAAAATTAAATATGTAATTAAATATGTAATATGTAGAATAACTATAAATTCACATAGAATAAATAGAAAACACATTATAAAATTTGTGTCATATATAATGATTGTGTTACACACATGTCAATTCCCATGGTTAAAATATATGATTACTTCATTAGTTGAAATTGTTTTCTCCAGAATTATATAACCTACTTAGTTTTAAAAATTATTTGTGTTTAGTTTTATCTTTCAGAAACAAGAACTTTATTTTCCTGCTCTGTTTAAAATGTGAGTAATTTACTTGGAATAAAAAATTAATCTAAATAAATTTATCATACACATGTAAAAATATATTCACAAATATTGGCACTTTGAGATGTGTTATATATATAATTATATATGTTATGTAAAAATTTTATATGTTATATAAAATTATATATATTATATATAAAAATTATATATTATATATAAAAATTATATATATGTAAATTTTTTCCAAAATAACATATGACAATATGAAAGAATATCTAGAATGCATGCATCATATTAAGGTAATTCTATTCCTCATCCCTCTCTCTCTTCCTATGTACATACACACATACACTACCTTCATGAATACTACTTGCCATCATACTACCAACTAAGTCCAAAAAATTTGGAATGCCCAGGAGATTTACACAGGTCAGGTACATTTATGCTTTTAAAAAGTAAATAATTAAATCATTACAGAAAAAATTACCATATTGCAAATATAATTTTGGTAATATTGGGTAATCAATCTACAACGTTTACTGTAGCACTTGAGAATAAAATTTAATTATGAACTGAATAGGAATCATATACATTTTGAAAAATGACTCACTAAATATAGCATGAGTTTGATCATTTTACGGATTCTCCATTGGTTTTGTCATGAGCTGTCAAATATCTCTGAATGAGTAAAAAGTAATAATTCAGTGAAAACCTGACAAAATACAATTGCTTCAGAATAAAATTCCACTTTGTGAACATTTTTCATAAAATAAAAAATCTCAACTTTGTGTTTGTGCATGTACTTTAAATATTCTGTCAAACTGATTAAGTAGTTTGGCCAAATAATTACAATCTTAATGAAGATAAATATGAACTAAACTACTCCCAACTTACTTTTCTTTTTTTTTTTTTTCCATTTATTTATTTTATTGTATTTTAGGTTTTGGGGTACATGTGAAGAACATGCAAAATTGTTGCATAGGAACACACATGGCAGTGTGATTTGCTGCCTTCCTCCCCATCACCTACATCTGGCATTTC
>NW_016107448.1:4438997-4503383 GCF_001604975.1 Cebus imitator
CTGTCGCGCAAAAAAAAAAAAAAAAAAATAAAAAAATTCAAATTGAGTTTTAAAAAAAAAAAAAAAAAAAAAAAAAAACAAAAAAAAATAAAAAATAAAAAATAAAAAAAATAGAATACTAGTTAACAAAATTGAAAAAGAAAACTGAGTTTTCATCCTAAACCCTAGACAATCAATATATTATGACAAAAATTTACATATTTAATTTTTTTACCACTCTGACTTTATATTTATCCTTATTATTTTCTTGCTCATTTTACTTGGCACTGCATCTGAAAAAATTGTCACAACTGTCATCCTTAATGCTTTTCAAACTGCAATATGTAGTTTACATTATCTTTGTCTTTTTTTGCTTGAAAATGTGTACTGACATTAAACTACAGTTCTGAGATTTTCTAGACTTAAGAATGATAAATGTCCAAGAAAAATTTTTTGTTCATGAGCTGCAAAGAGAATTGATCCTGTGTTTTAAAGGGTATTACTGAGTTTTAGATAGAAAATGATTGGTCATATACTTGTAGAGCTCCCAAATTCTAACATAAGTAGAATACTTATGTGTCAAGATTAAAAAAAAAAAAAAAAAAAAAAAAAATATAAGAAAAAGAAAATCAAACCATCACCTGAGTTCTCAAAGAAGAACTACAATCTGAAAGGTGAGACAAGAACAATAGGAGCTTATTTTAAAAAGAGAGAAAAACATAAAAAAAAAAAAACCCACTCAAGATTCACCAAAAAAATGAAAGAAAAAAGCAAAGATCACAATATTAATGGCATATAAGTAGAAATTCTATTTCAAAATTGTGAAGACATATAAATGTAATGTCATGAAATAACAAACAGCTCATTTTTGTGAGACAAGTATCATAGCAACACAACATGCGAAATAAAGTTAAGAGAAATACCATGACAACTTGTTAAACATAAAGTTATGGAGCTAAATATCACTTCTTTGAAAGTGAATGAATTCCACAGAACAAACGTAAGTAAGAGTATTGGGAAATTGCATAATTATCTACCTACTTATCTATCTGTCTCTTAACCTGTCATGTATTTATGTCACATTTATTTGGATGTCTGTGGGGAAAAAATCTACAGAAGCAATAGTGTATTGGCACACACACAAAAACACGAAAATGTCCAAAACATAGATATTTGGCAGACTGTTTTCACTGATTCACACACAAATAGAAATGTGAAGAAAGTATCAGCACAACTTGTAAATAAATACATTTCAGATAAACTTTGTATACTGAGAAGAAACTGATGTGATACTATAATATGCAGAAAGCAATATTATGGATCCATAACATACAAACAACTATGAGATACAGCAGAAGCAGTTCTAAGAAGGAAGTTTATAGCAATTAATGTCTACATCAAAAAACAAATGATCTCAAATAAACAACCTAACATTACACATCAAGGAACTAGAAAAAAAGAAAAATTTAGATTTAATATAAGTATAAGGAAGAACAAAAACAACAACAAAAAACCCCACCAAGATCAGAGCAGAAATAAATAAAACAAAGACAAAAAACAAAAACAAAAACAAAACAAAACAAAACAAAAAAACAGATGAACAAAACAAAAAGCTGTCTTTTTGAAAAGATAAAATTGACAAACATCTAGTTTAATAAAAAACCCAAGAAAACTCAAATAATATCAGAGACACAAAAAGAGACATTAAGATTGACACCACAAAAATAAATAGGATAAGACACTACTATGAACAACTATACTTCAATAAATTGGAAAACCTAGAAGAAATAGGTTAAATCCCAGACACATGCAATTTGCCAAGATTGAATCATAAAGACATGAAACACCTGAACAGACCAGTAATAAGCAACTAGATCGAAGTAGTAACAAAACATCTCACAACAAAGAAAAGCCTAAGACCCTGTGGCTTCACCGCTGAACTATACTAAACATTTAGCAATTAATATATACTCTATTCAAGCTATTACAAGCATTTGAAGAGGAGGATATACTTCCAAACTCATTCTATGAAGCTAGCATTACACTGGCACTAAAACTAGACAAGGGCACAACAAACAAGGAAAACCAAAGGGCGACATCCCTTATTAACACAAAAGCAAAAATCCTCAACACAATACTAGCAATTCATATTCAACACAATTAAAAGATCATTAACCATGATTAAATGGAATTTCAGCTCAGGGAAGTAAAGGTAGTTCAGCATATACAAATTAATAACTGATATATCACAAAATCAGAATTAAAGACAAAAACCATATGATCATTTCAATAGATGCTGAAAAAACTTTCAGTACAATTCAACATTCCTTCATGATAAAAACTCTCAAACTGGGTATAGAAGAAACATATCTTAACACAATAAAGGCTATATATGATAAGCCCAGAGCTAACAGGATAGTAAATAAAGTTGAAAATATTTCTTCTAAGATCTGGAACAAGTCAAGAATGCCCACTTTTATCACTTTCATTCAACATAATACTGGAAATTCTATCTAGAGCAATTAAGCAAGAGAAGATAATAAAGGACAGCTAAATTAAAAAGAAGGCAGTCAAATTCTGTTTTCAGATGACACAAATATATATATATGTGTGTGTACGTATATATATATATATGTGTGTGTGTGTGTGTGTGTGTATATACGTACACACACATATATATATAAATGAATTAAAATTAAAAATAGAACTACCATATGATCCCAGAATCTTGTTACTGGATGCACACCCAGTAGTCTTCTTTGGGAGATAATGAAGTGTGTGTGTGTGTGTGTACATATATATATATATATATATATATATATATATATATATAAAGTATATCTAAATTGAAAAGAACACAGTCTTTTATATATTTTATGAAATATATATACACATATAAACACACACACACACACACACACACACACACTTCCCTAAAGCTCCACCAAAAAGCTGTTAGAATAAATAAATTTAGTAATGTTGAAGGTTAAAAAAATTAACATACACACATTAGTAATATTCCTATATGCCAATAACAAACTATCTGTAAAACAAACTAAGAAAGTAATCTATTTAGCAAAGCTTCAAAAATAAATACATAAAATGCCTTGGAAAATTTAATCAAAGAGAAAAATCTCTTCAATAGAAAACTATAAAACAATGATATAATAAATTGAAGAGGACACACATAAATGAACAGATACCATGTTCATAACTTGGAAGAATCAATATTGTCAACATGTCCATATTACCCAAAGTGATATACAGATTCAAGATGTAATCTCTATAAAAATACTCATGAAATCTTTTATAGACATAGTAAAGACATCCTTAAAAATGTATAGGAAATGCAAAATAGCCAGTATATCCAAAGTAATGTTGAGCAAAAAGAACAAAGCTGAAGGTATCACATTTCCAGACTTCAAAATATACTACAAAGCTATAGTAAACAAAATAGTATAATCCTGACATAAAAACAGGCATATACGGAGATGAAACAAACTACAGAAACCCCCAGAAATAAATCCAGGTATTTACATGCAATTGATTTTTGACAAAAGCATCAAAAACACACACTGGGGAAAAAGACAGCATCTTCAATAAATGGTGCTGGGATTACTGAATAGCCACATGCATAAGAAAAAAAGAAAACTATATCCTTATCTCTCATGATATATAAAATTAACTCTAAATAAATTAAAGATTTAAGTTGAAGGCCTGAAACTTTGAAAGTACTAGAACAAAACACCGGAGAAACACTTTATAAAATTGGACTGGGAAAAGGTATTTTTGGATCATATTTCAAAAGCATAGGCCAAAAAAAAAAAAAAAAAAAGGCAAAACCTTTTTAGATTGATGTGATTGCATCAACCTGAAAAGCTTCTGCACAGTAAAGGAAACAATCATAGAAGAAAAGAGAGCACCTATGGAATGGGAGAAAGCATTTGCAAACTACATTTCTGACTAGAGGTTAATATCCAGAGTATAAAAGGAACTCAAAACAATTCGATAGCCAACATTAAATAAACCAATTAAAAACTGGCAAAAGATCTGACTAGACATTTTTTAAAAACATACAAATAACCCACAGATATATATAAAAAATGCTCAGCATAACTAATTATCAGGGAAATGTAAATCAAAAGTGCAATGAGAAATCACCTCACTACAGTTAGAATAACTATTCTCAAAAAGACAAAAATTAACAAATGCTGGTGAAAAAGAAACTTTTATACCTTGTTAACATTAATGTAAATTAGTACAGCCATTATGGAAAACAGTTGAATGTTGCTCCAAAAATTAAAAATAGAACTACCATATGATCCCACAATCATGTTACCGGGTCTATATCCAAAAGAAATGAAATCAGTGTGTTGAAGAGACATCTGCACCCTCATTTTTATTTCAGCCCTATTTACCATAGCCAAGATATAGAATCAACCTAAATGCCAATCTACAGATGAATGCATAAAAAATGTGGTATCCATATACAATGGAATACTCTTTAGCCATAAAACAGAATGAAATCCTGTTATTTGCAGCAACTTGAATGAACGTGTGGAACACTATGTTATGTTAAATAAACCAGGCACAGAAAGACAAACACCGCATGATTCACTCATATGACAAATCTGAAAATGTTGATTTCAAGGAAGTAAAGTGTAGAACAGAGGCTGAGAGGTTGTGGGAAGGAAGCAAGGATACCAGGAGAGGTTGATTCATGAGTACAAAGCTACAGTTAGAAAGAAGAAGTACTGGTATTCTGTTATACAATAATGTAACTGCAGCAATAAATAATATAGTATATATTTTAAGATAGAAGATTTCTGAATGTTTTCATTATAAAGATATTATAAATATTTAAAGTGGTAGATATGTTAATTACCCTGATTTAATCACTATACAATGTATAGATATATTGAAATATTATACTGTATTCCACAAATATGTACTATTATTTATTCCATAAATATGTACATATTACTCCATAAATATATACAAATATTCACGTATTTTTGTTCATACTTGTACAAATACTTATATAGTTTTATTTATAACTTGTCAGTTATAAAGAAAAAAGGAATGATTCATCAAGAAATATTAATTAGAAATAGAATTCAAGAAGAAATATTTATCTTGATATGACTTTTTTTGTAGAAAGTTAGAAAAAATCCACAAGTAGGCAATAAATAGAAAAAAATATAAAAAACCACTGCTATAGAAAAAAAACAAACTTGTAATTTTGAAAAGTTAGGTAAAATAAACAATTATGGATATATTTTGAATAAGAAAAAATGAGAGAAAAAATTTACAAAAGAAGGAAAAATTAGAAATACAATTAAACATAATGAAGCAATTATTATATATAACATCATGAAAAGTTATTGAAAGTCTGGAGATAACAGATGCTTTCTCAGTAAAATCAGAAACATGAGTTTGATCAAATAATTAGTAGTAAATGCAAATAATTTAACTACTAGAAGAGATTAGAGAATTATTTCAGATCTACCATTGTAAAGAACACCCAAACTAGAGTGTTATGTCTGAGTTTCAACACACTAAAAATAACAATAATTTTAATTTTATTTAAATTGTGCTACACCAAATCAATATAATAACATTCTTCCAAAAGCCTAGAATGGTTGAAATGATATTTTCTCATCTGAAAAAAAATGTTCCACATAAAATTCTAAGTAGATCAAGCAAAATCACAGGAGCCATGATAGTGGATCCAGAACACTTTATTTCAACTATGAAAAGTTAATTACTTTTAGAAAAATGCTCAATACAATTTATTAAATCAACAATGTGGAGAAAATGATTGATGCCAACAAGACATTCTTTTTTATTATTATTATACTTAATGACATTTCTTTATATAGAAGGTATACTCTGTTTATTAATAAATGTAGGGGGAAAAAAAGGTTTTGTATTTTCTTCCTAATCCAGCAATAAATACAAGCAACTGAAATTAGGTAAAATCGTACTTGTACCATAGGGAACATTCTAAAATAATTAAGAATAAATTAAATAAGAAAGGTAATTAAATGGATAAAGAAAATTGTAAAATCCTATTAAATAAAATGAATCAATATCAAAGAAAAAGATATACTGCCATTATAACTCGAATGTACGATATCATAAAAAAATTCAAATTTGATGCAATATTATGTTGAATTTAGAATGGCTATGAAAACATTTTATTTTAATCAAATAAATTACCTCAAAGCTGATTAGGAAAAAATAATGTTGTCCTTAACTTCTAGATTATACCTATTATTCGCTACGCCTGAAGAATTACCAAAGCCCCTGCAAACTCTGAAAAGAAGAGTGGGCTGGGAGCGGTGGCTCACGCCTGTAATACCAGCACTTTGGGCGCCCGAGGCGGGTGGATCAAGAGGTAAGCCTGCCCAAATTGGTGAAACCCCGCATCTACTGTAAATAAAAAAAAAAGTCAGAGTGGAGGCAGGCGCCTGTAATCCCAGCTACCTGGGAGACCGAGTGAGAGACTTGCTTTAACCCAGGAGGCGTAGGTTGCAGTGAGCCGAGATCACGCCGCTGGACTACAGCCTCAAAAAAAAAAAAAAAAAAAAAAAAAAAAAAAAAAAAAAAAAAAAAAAAAAAAAAAAAAAAAAAGAGTGAGTGAAAGAGGGCATGTCAATGTGTCAATGTCACAAAAACATAATATGGACAGCTTACAAGGTTAGCATTCTAAAATTAATATAGTGTTGTTATAAAAATTGGTATGTAGATCAATGACAGAAATAAAAAAATAGATCTCAGCATAAATATAATATTAATATTTTAAGTGGGAAAAGTAAGAATGGAGAAAATATCATTTAATAAATGGTGCTTGCACAAATAGCTATGCATGTGGAAGAAAGTAAAATACAACTTCTATTTTGCATCATGTGGAAAAATATTTTCCTGACAGTCTAAATATGTGTATCTGACTGAGCAAGTTAGAGTTAATCTAGTGCAAAAACATCTAGAGAAGCTGTGTATAATTTAGGAGCAGGGGAGAAATATTTGATCAACTCTAGAAACTTAGTAACTCATATGATCTCTATATATGTATCTATATATATCTTTACCTATCTATATTTTTCTGTCATCTATCTATCTATCTATTATTTATCTAAAGAGAAGGACCATTTAGAAAGACAAGACAACCTATGTGTACACACACACACACACACACACACACACACACACACACACACATTCAAAGCTATCAGAATTAAATTTATTCCAAAGCAAAAGACCCCATAAATAACTTCAATATGAAGTCAATAGATTTAGAAAATACAGCAGTGCACAAGATAAGTAAAGTATTTGTAACATGTAGTGAGGTTTTACAAAATAATAAGAAAAAACTAATCCATATAAGTAAATATTTTCGTAGGGGATTTTTTAAAAAGATCAAATCCATGTAACAAATCATGTTTATAAACGGTCTGTATTGACATTAGTCAATGAAATACATGTGAATTTAAAATAATTCCTTACCTTAAACTGTAAGATAATAAAACAAAAACAGAAAACTAAAAACCCACAACAACCACTAAAAAACAAAAACAAGAACCCACAAAAAACAAAACAAAAATTCTCTAACATCTATTACTGGATTAAAATGTGAGCAAAACTAGTCCTACATTGCTGGTGAAAAGCAAATGAGTACAACAGATCTTTACAGGCTAAAAATCCCTAAATATTTAAACCTAGTAATTCCTCTCCTTGAAAATCTATCCTCTATGCATTAAAATTTAAAAACAATTAGTAAGATGTACGTATGAGAACATTAGTACATTCTTTGTTTTTATGATGATAACTAAACTAAACTAAATGAAGTCACCAAAAGAAAATGGTGGATTGCATTATGATACTTCATACCATAAAATAGTGGCAGACATAAAAATACACTACCATTGTATCTGTGTTTTTGCATGATTTTCCAAGATAGTGCTGAGGGAAGATAAAAGAAGATACACAAAGCAAACAAAAAATACATAGGTTCATTTGGTACATATGGCTCCAAATTAATTTTAATATGAAAGCATGATAAAAATATTAAAATATTTTTAAAATCTATTTACATGGACTGCTGTGTTGGAAAGCAGGCCCTGCTAAGTTTGGAGAAGAAAGAGAATTAGAGAGACAATCCCCACAAAAATGACAAAAAAAGAAAGATAACTGTCTTACTATAAAGTCTATATAATTATAGGCTTTATATATATATATATATTTTATATATATATACTTTATTCGTGTGTAAATGTACACATGAAGAAAGTATATAAATATGTTATATATTCATATATATATACCCCATTATAAATTATGGAAGTATGTGTATATATCATGAAATTATCAAATAAACATTAAGGAAAAAAGAAAAATTTTTCTAGAAATAACCTTTTGTCCTGATTTTCAAATTTAATTAAAACAATTACGAGAATACTCTTTCAGCTTCAAAATCATAAGCTTTATTTTGGTTGTATTTTTTTTTCTTTTATTATGAAAATGCATTTAATTGGCTAATAGAAAACCAAACTCCCAACTTCTCCTAGTGTAGACAAGGTGATTTTAACTTCTAAGCCTTCACACAATTCTACCTCCATAGTACCTAAAGAGTTTCAACTGTGTTATTTATAGGTTGATACATAATATTGCACATACTGATGATTCGGCCAGGAAATCACTACCTAGACTATGAAATAATTAGTTAATGCAGCTATGAAGGTTGTCCAACAGACGTGCACAAATACAATATATTCATTTGAATTAAAAAGCTTACTAAACACATGTATAAATTTATTTACAGTAAATAATGGCTCCTCTAATGTGCTAGTAAAAATTGTCACATTTTTAAAATGTGTCTGGGTTCAATCTAGAGCCAATAGTTATATTTTTTCATTTCTAATGATGAATATTTGAGTTGGATTATTAATTATGTTATTGCATTGCCTTTATGTTTACCTTTATGATTGATATGTTGGCTCCTTTATTAATTAATTCATTCACTGAAATTCAATTAAATCTTCTGAGATGTAACTTTAAGGTTTTTTATTTTATGAGTGTAATAACTCTGGTAACCTTGAACTCTTTCAAATTTTATATAGATTCTGCAGATGCAAACTGAAGGTTCTTTGAGACGCTTTACAAATAGAAATTCTAATGTAGGACATGAGATGAAATAAAGATTATACTTACATTTCATGGTATCATTTTTATGAAAATATCTTTGAATCTTGGATGCTGTGATCTTTTTACTGATTACCTTTATAAATATAAGTAACAACCTTAAAATTATGTGAAAACTGTATTGTGCCATTTAATTAAAATGCTGATGTAATTGTAAAGAGGTTCAGGTATTTCTATAAATATGGAGATTAGTCTACTAAGATTCGTGTCAGTTATTCAACACATTCAGTTTAGTTGCTCCCTCCATGAATTTCAGATAGTTTTCTGTTTTTCCCCAAAACAGAATTATATCTACTCATATGTTTCAGCTGAAATATATTGCTGGAATTGCTTCACATTCTTGGACATTTAATTTTAGTTTGTGACTCTACATTTTTTAAAAATGCATATAAATTTACACATGATATGTAATCTAATATTGATGAATATTCATACAAATTAACCACAGATAATACTGAGTGAAGTGGAAGAAGAATAGTTGGTCAGCAAAATTGAGATAACTATTTTATTACCTTGCAGTAACATTTTAATGAGTGAAGGAGATGGTAGAAGTAAATCAAATCTTTGAATTAGATTTACTTTATCTGTGTGGACAGCAAGGTCTGTGATTGGCTATAATCCTTTCTGTATTTATTTCTTATAGAGAAGTGTATGCAGGGCAACTGCCCTTTATAAACCATCACATCTCTTGAGACTTATTCATTATCATGAGAACAGCACTTCAGTGACCTCCCACCAGATCCCTCCCACAACACATGGGGATTATGAGAACTACAAGATGAGATTTGGGTGGGTACATAATCAAATCATATCATTCATGTTACTCAGAATTACAATATTCTGATTTTTAAATGAAAATGTAAGTTAGCAGATTTATAACAAGGTCTATACATTTCTAACACTTAAAATATTAGCTTACATTTCTTAGCACACTCCCTTCTTAGTATTCAGATACTTGGAAAATAAGCTGTTATTACAAGATTGCCTAATAAATGAGAAATCAAGAAAAAGAAATAGGGTTGTTTCGCAAACACTTTCTGTGTGCTGAGTTACATATAATGACTTCTGTTTATTCAAAAGCTAATATATTAAATACCTTATTATGTTTTCCAGAAATTAGAAAATCATTTTTTTATTAAAGGTTAGTTTACTGTGAGATGTTGTTTTGTCTACCTTTGTTGCTATGCCTCAGTTTTTTTGTCAATTAATTGCCATTACTAGTTACCAAATACTCTGGGTAAAAAATTTAGATATAACTTTGTTGAGATGATATACTAGCCTGTGAAATTTGTGCTTACACATACACATACACACACTTGGAAACACATATATGTAATGCTCTTAATTTGGTCATCATTAGATTATCTCTAAGTTACATTGCTTATCAAAAGTTTAGTTAAACATACCAAAATGTTCAGTTTAAAATAGTAGCAGAGTTCATCAGAAAGAGATTTGAGTGACTAAAGAAAAACCCAAGAAGGAATGTGCCCAATTGCAAGGCTGCCTCAAGTCTGAATACAGACAGATTTATTCATGATCCATTCCTTGTGTACTTTCTAATTGATCATCAGAATGCGTACTGCAGAAGTAAAGTGGAGACCTAATATACTAATAACATTAATAACAGGCCAGGCATGGTGGCTCACACCTGTAATCTCATCACTTTGGGAGGCTGAGGGTGGTGGATCACCTGAGGTCAGGAGTTCCAGACCAGCCTGGCTAACATGGTGAAATTCCGTCTCTACTAAAAATGCAAAAATTAGTTGGACTTGGTGGTAGGTGCCTGTAATCCTAGCTACTTGGGAAGCTGAGGGAGGAGAATCACTTGAGCCTGGGAGTTAGAGGTTTCAGTGAGCAGATTGCACCATTGCACTCCAACCTGGCCAACAGAGTGAGGATCCATCTAAAAATATTAATATTAATAACAACAGTTGCTATTATTTACTAGCTAATCTTACAAGCTTGTAATAGCATTGTAAATTATTTTAACGGCAGACCTACAAAGCAGATAACAATATTGCCATTTAAAGATCTGGGTGGTTATGTGGTTCTCAAATTTGTTTTTCAGGTAAACATTGGAAGAAAGTTTTATGTTTAAACTTGTCTGACTCCAAAATTTGTGGAATTCCATTCTAACCACAGCATATTTGAGAGAATTACTAAGAACACTATAAATAAAAGAAAATTTACAAAGAAAACCTTAAAACTTCCTGAAGTAGATCACACGTATAAAGTTTATGAAGGCAAGCTACAGCTATAATTCAGGAAATTATTAGTGTTGATAATGGAAACGTTTTCACCGTGGCATAGGGAGACATTTTAGTAGTGTTCAAGGAAGAGCTGAATGGAGATACCCAAAAACTCCTAAGTCCTATCCGAGGAGATAGGTTGTGTATTGTGCTGCTGGCTTACCAGGAGCTTTCACTATCGTTTTGATTCAGTGCTGAGGTCAAAATGACTCAGGTGCTGAAGCCTATAGGCCAGAAACCACACCATGGGTTTCCAGTGAAGTTATTGGTGATACTTCAGGAATTGACAGTTTTGCCGAGGGCCAAGGCAGATCTGAGTAAATAGAAAAAACAATTGATGTTTAACACTCAGAAAATGCTTAGCAGTTTACAAGCTAATATCTCCCAGACCTGAAAAGTGGTACTGTGGAAAGTGACACCATGAGAGAATGGAGAAGTTAACAATAGCCGTAGAGGAGTAAATGTTTCTAAGGCAGATCTGAAAGCTCCCTGGCTGCCATCATCCATCATTCTCATGTAAGTCTCTTACACGCAGCTACAACTCTGGGCAGGGTAGTTGGAAGGTAGGGGGGAAAAGATTTTAGAAAGATGGAAATTAACTAAAAAGCACATTTAAATGCAACCATAAAGAGATTGGTATATAGTTTATTGGCGAATTTAATTTTCCCTATTATAATATAGGTAAATAATTTGTTATCCATTAGAGAAAAATCAAAGAGCTAACTTTCCTGAATGAGTCAAGTATACAACTGCAGTGTAACTCCATATGTATTATTCAAATCAGAAAAATGTTTAAAATATTACTCCTATTTGAGTCTACACTGATAAGGAAAACTGTAAGATGTGTGCTTCCTAATGAAAATAATAATCGAGGAGAAGAGAAGTTTCTTTTTTCTTTTGCTATAGACTTTCCACTGGGTAGTTTATATATGCTTTTCTTGTATTATAGCACTATACTGTCCCTTAAACGTTTTTTCTTTCCAATTTTCTGCTCACAAAAATCTTGCTAGGCTTTTGAAGAGGCAAAGGCACTGAAATTCAAATAAATTAAGAAATTTTATTACATTTTTCATATTATCTGTAAGTAACCCTCACACACACATGCAAAATATCTTTCACAAACATTACTGTGTTCTCATTTTCTTAACCCTTCATTTTTAACTGTGACATACATTTGAATCAGTAGAAATATTCTTAGTTTTTTATAGCCTTACTTTAACATTCCATATAATTTGAAGATAATATCAGAACACCAGAATAATAATGATCACAATAGTATTTATACTGCATTGTAGTCCAGTTATCTTTAATATGTTTCAAAAAATCAGATGAATGAGTTAAAAGGTATGAATACATTTTCACTTTATAGGCCTACCTCTTTTAAAAGTAACAGTTTCAAGAGATCTTCACTAACATTGATTATTTAGATTTTTCAAATGTGATTATTTTACTAGGCAATGAAATATATGTCAGGTATTTATTTATTCTGATGAATTTATATTTTTGCTTATCTTCCTATTACAGGATTACTGATTTTTTAAGAAAATATGCTTGGACTGTTCATAAGAGAAATAAATTAAGTATTCTTTATATTTTATTATATTTATTATATGTAATATTTATATTTATTTTTGTGTTTTTAAAAATATTTTCTCTGACTTGTAATTTTAATATTCCAAGATAAAATGTTTACATAATTCAGACTATGAATATTTTCTACATGATTATAATTTTTATCTGAGACTGTTATCTCTATCCACATATGCACAAACATACATGCAGTGTGTGGCAAGATGTTTACCTAATCATTTATTTCCAAAGTTGTTACACTTACTCGAATACTCCATCCTGGGTTGTTACTGATAACAAACAGTTTATGTTTTCTTAAGTTAGATTCCTAAATTAACAGTGCCATTTTTTTAATGTGTTGTTCTGTTTATTCATGTCTTAAAACTGTATTTTAATTTGGTTAAACTTAATGCTTAATATATCATAGAGAATTTCCAAAAATCGTTCTTATTTGTTCAAATTAAATAGCTACTCTACCTTCTTTTCTAAATGAACTATGGAAAGATTTTGAAGAACTTTAGGAATAAAATCCTCTGTGGTTTAGATAAGAATATACTAAACCCCAGTCAGCCATCTTTGTATTATGTGGCCTTCTCATTCAAGGATATGATATATCTCTCCATTTATTAAAAACTTCCTTTATATCACTTATAAACTTTTACAGCATGTTTATAGAGGTCATGTTTCTTGGTCATGTTCCTTGTTAAATTTATCCTGAGACACTTTATGTTTCCTGTAGCCAACTGTTTTTTATCACTTACTGTTGGGACTATCTCTGCTAGATGGCATTATCTCAGAAATGGCATTCTCTATCATTGGTCTTCTGGCCTACTACACCATTGGATTAATTCTTACATTAACTACTTCATTAGACAAGATCTCCATTTCTAAGTCTGTAGTATTCTAGAAATTGTATTAGTTCATTGTCACACTGCTATAAATACACTATCTGAGACTGGGTAATTAAGCAAAAGAGGTTTAATTAACTCACAGTTTTGCATGGCCAAAGAGGTCTCAGGAAACTTCAGATCATAGCGGAGGGTGAAAGGGTAGGAGGCACCTTCTTCACAAGATGGCAGCAGAGAGAGAGAAACAAAATAAAAGAAATCTAATGATCAGTGATTGTAAGAGAAAGATGATATAAAATATAGCGAAACTTTTTTAAAAAGAAAAATACTTTCAATGTTATTTTAGTTTTGAGAATCACATTCTCAGCTGGATACTTCTCTTTGTGAAAAACAATCTACTGTGGCAAGATTTTCTATCCCTTCTCAATTTATGAAAACACCTGCACTTCAAGACACACCTTAAATATCTTCTATGTTAAGTCTTCTCTACTGAGCCTTCTCAAGATCTTTCACAAAACATCTTTAAATTTATTTGCTGAAATTAATACATAGATAATCTATATACAGTGTCTTTTATTTTAGACATTTCCGATATGGTTTGGCTCTGTGTCCTCACCCAAATCTCATCTTAAATTGTAATCCCCATGTGTTAACGGAGAAACCTGATGAGAGGTGATTGGATCATGAGGACAGTTACCCCCATGGTGATTTCATGATAGCTAGTGAGTTCTCTCAAGATCTGGTTGTTTGATAAGTGTCTGCTGCTTCCTCCTTCTTTTTCTCTTCTGACACATTGTGAAGAAGGCACCTTCATCTCTTTCACCTTCTACCATGATTATAAGTTTCCTTAGGCCTCCCAGCCATGCAGATCTGTGAGTTAATTAAACTTCTTGTTTAAATTATGGTCTCAGGTAGTATTTTTTTTTTGAGGCTTGAATTTTTTTTATTTTTTATCTTTTTATTTTTATTTATTTTTTCCCATTTATTTATTTTATTGCATTTTATAGCAATGTGAAAATGAACTAACACAACTTCTACATGCAAATTTTATTTTCTGGATGGCAAGATAACGGATGACTCAATAAATGAATAAACAGCTGAATGACTATATTGATAATGAATATATTACCATCATAAAATATCCCTGACCATACTGAAACTATATTTAGGTAGAAAGTGCTAAAAAGAGAGACTCTTGACACCGGTGGAGGCTGTAGGTAAGTTCTATAAAATATATTTTGAAGAAAAAATTTATTATACAAATTTTCCTTTAAGAAAATATTCAAACTGGGCTGGGCATGGTGGCTCACACCCGTAATCCCAGCACTTTCAATAGCCTGGCCAACATGGAGAAACATTATCTTTAAAAAAAAATACAAAAAAAAGAAAATAGCTGAGTGTGGTGGCAGGCACCTATAATGTTAGCTACTTGGGAGGCTGAGGCAGGAGAATCACTTGAAACCTGGAGGCGAAGGTGGCAGTGAGCCAAGATCGCACCCTTGCACTCCATCCTAGACGAGTGAGATTCCCTCTCAAAAAAAAAATAAAATAAAATAAAATTCAAGCTGTACAAGCTTAATAATAACTACTATTGTTTGTGCTATATATTTTTTCTAAATATTTAACATATATTTATTTACTTAACTCTCATAACAAAAAAAGTTAGATTTTTTTTTTTTTTTTGGTCCAGTCTTACAGACTTAGGGACTGAAGAAAGTTTTCAGTAATTTGTGTAGACACACAGCTTCTAAAAATCAAAACATGAATTAGAACACAGATAGTCTAGTTTCACGATTTGTGTTTTTAAACACCAACTTTTAATAAATTGCTTTAAAATATCTTAATGCAAGCAGAAGATAGTGGGTATTTCTCTATCTGTGTAGTCTCATTTGTTATAAACTGATCTTTAAAATGACAATTATATGGCTAACTCTTCTTCAAAAGTCACCTGTTTTTTGCTAATGAATTTGTGACTTCTGAATCTGTGATATCAGTAGGATATGTGTTTTTCTTCATTTCTGACTAGATTTTTTAAAATGGTTTTGGGGAACATTCTTTCAAACATAAAGAAAAATTGCAAGGCAGCATTCTATAAGTACACTACTGTATAGTAGCTCTCTACCTTTTTTCCAGATTCAAACACTGCATTTTATTTCAATGGTTTGCTCTATCAGACTGTCTACATTTAAGTAATTTGAGAGTAACTTTATACATTTTTGTTTATTTATGCCTAAATATTTCAGTGTACATTTCTTGAGAACAAAAATATATTTTTTTCATGATAGAAGTAAAATGATCAAAATCAGGAAATTTATCATTGATTATAATACTTTTTCTGATCTCCTGTCTGTATCAAATTTAATTATTTTCATTAAATATCCTTTGTGAGAAACACATTTACAGCAACACTGATCTATAGGTATATTTTTGATAAATACTATTCTATGTTACAGAAAAAATATGAAACTGGACTAAGACATTGTGTATTAACTCACAGCTTGTAGCAATAGCTCTTAAACTATTGCCTAATTAGGTGGATGTTACATCCCTTTTCATAATCTTTTAAAATTGTATCCTAAATCTTGTCTAATTTATTCCACTAGGAATTTTAGCAAAAGAAACAAGGTATTAAAAACCAATCCACTTATAAGCACTACTTCATTTTTGATGATAATTTTAGCCAGTAATATTTAGGTGATACTTAGTAGGAGCAATTACATTATTTAAAAGAGTGTTGAAACTATCTGTATGTGATGCTTTATTTTTGACTTAAAGTTAATAATTCTAGCCAAATTTCTTATTTTTCTTAGTCATAAAAAAAAATCTGATAACCAGATATATAAAAATAAATCTGAAAAATATATTTTGGTTGCAGAAGGGAATATATTATTTTTAACCAAAATTGAAAAACATAATTAAAATAATTTTATATGTAATTATGTATAATTACATATTAAATATGCTATTTATATTATAATATAATTATGCAAACAAATATATATCATGATCTATTATATTATTACTTTAACTTGGAGGCTTTAATGAATCTGTTTGCCATTAAATAATGTTTTCTATTTTTCTTATAATAACCTATAGGTTCTACATCTTTGTATAGGCCCAAACACTGTTTGTTGAATGAAAATTTAACTAGAATGACAAAGATCCTAGAGTTATTTCAAGTATATAATCAATTGACAGGCTAAGACTTAGGCAAAAAGGATTAAGGACTTAAATTAGTGTAATGAGGTACATTTGTATTTATAAATGTTGTTAATATTAAATGAAGTCAAGTATACTTTTAATCCCAAAGAAAATGTAGATAAGTTAATGAGTATCAAAATCATTATATAAAGTAATGTATAGTTTTGTAACATGTCAAGTACATTAAAAAATTATGAAGTATAATTGAGGATTTTAAAAATAATTTTATGGCCTCCATTCTTAAATTCATGTTTGGACAAATGAAAATATAAAATACTAACATTCTGAAAATATAAGATAATGCTTTTCCAAAAGATGTTATATGAAATACTTGTAAAAGAAATCTAGGAAAATATTTATTCTTGCAAACAAACAACTCAAAATTGAGCAGATATACTGATATATTTGTATAATATTTTTTGGCTTTTGAAACTTAATTATCTATAATATCTCTAAAAACTCAAAGTATTTAAAATGATTTTATTATGGTGACACAGGTATTCTTTAATTTTGAATGTCTTTAGTTAGTGAGACCTTTAATTTCTCATGTTTGGCAATTTTTGAGAAAGAAAAGTTTTTACTATACAACACAAAGACTTCAATTCAATAAAATCTTAGCATGAATTCCAACAGTGTTTGAAATTATCCAAGTCTGTATATGTTTTACAAAAGGCCAATTCAAAAATTTTACTCACATGACTTAAAAGTTACAGGATATTTATTATATTCACTGTAATGCAAGCATATCAAACATTTTTAATTTCTTATGATGTTGTGAAAATTATTTACTAAAAAAAAAAAAAAAAAGGAAAGGGTGTTCCTCATACTCTGCATACCCTGTGAAAGGTTTGTGGTTTTGTAACCCCTTTTTTGGAAGTGTATACAGCAATATAAATACAGGGATTATAACTTAATGACATTAAGTGATTTTGATCTTACACTTAAAAAAAATAAACTGCCCAAGTTACATACGATAAGCACGTATAAATAATAATGAAGATAATTAGGAATTAATTTATTAAGTCAGACTAAATCTTCTCTTTTCTTCCATTTCAGTGCTTTAGGAAATTATGATATTGTATAAACAAGATCATAAAAATTGGAAAGCAGAGGAGCAAAACTTTTCATGATTATTTATATAAAATAACGGACAGATAGATAACTAATGCCAATCTGTTTTCTAGAACCCCAGGCCCTCAATAATGTGTTTATTTCGTCAATTGTATGTTTATATTTATTGGTATAATGCTTAAAAAATACTTATAAACATACAAATCTGCACATAAGTATTAGCTTGGAAGCTATTTGTGTAACATTTGAAAAGTTATTTGGTTTTTCTATGCCTTAGTTTTCTGCTCTGTGAATAGAGAAATAATTGATACCTTCAACTGTTATTATGAAGGTTAAATACGAAACTTTTAGATAGATGATAGAAATAATGATAAAAATAGATAGAAAGATGTGCCTTGGATATAGTAGGTGTTCAATAAATTTTAGATAAAATAATGAAGTTAGGCCAGGGAGATGGCTCATTCCTGCAATCTCAGCACTTTGGTAGGCGTAGGTGGGTGGATCACAAGGTTAAGAGATCGAGACCATCACGGCCAACATGATGAAATCGTGTCTCTACTAAAAGTACAAAACTTAGCTGTGCATGGTGGTGTGCACCTGTAATCCCAGATACTCAGGAGGCTGAGGTAGGAGAATTGCTTGAACCTGGGAAGTGGAGGTTGCAGTGAGCCAAGATTGTGCCACTGTACTCCAGCCTGGGCAACAAAGTGAGACTCAGTCTCAACAACAACAACAACAACAACAACAACAAAAAGAATTCTTATATGCTCCCATAGATAAGCAAATACTATTCCAAAAAATTGTAAAATACAAACTCATTATTCTCCTGAAGAATCAAAAATCTGTAGATTTTCTGCTTAACCAAAAATGGATTTGTGTGTCTAAAGCTGAAGATTTATGGTAAGGCAAGTTGTATGTTGTATGTTCTTTTACTAATATTAATTTCACTGTTTTACATAATACAAATGACTCTAATTAATACGGATACATATTTGGAATTTTGAATAAATTGTTTTGTCAGTTATTATATTTCTCTTTCAACTTGTTTGTACCCCAAACTGATTTGCTAAAATGTTAATAGCATAAAATAAAAGAAGAAAAAAAATTACAAGTAGTAATTTCTCAGCATTTATAAAAGAGAAAAGAAAGAAGTTTGTAAGATTTCTTTGCTAAAGGAATAAAATTAAACCAAACACAACAAAGCTGTGCATTTCAACTTAGCTCTCAAGTACTCACACTTTTATGATTATGATTTAGAATAAAAATTAAAATTTATCCATAAATTCAATTTGTCAAATTTACTTGTAAATATTCCCTCACATGTCTCAGAAATTCTTTCCCTTAATTTTAGTGGCATTATTTCTTTGTAAGTGGATTCTCATGGAAAAGCATGAGAATCCACTTATTATTTTACCCATTATTTAATAAGTTTCCAGTTTGAAGCAAGATTTTCAAATTTGAGTAAGAAGAGTACAAATCTAAGCAGACAGCATATTTGTGCGTTGCAAAATATAGCAGTTATTTTTATAATATTTTATTACAAATAATAGCGTCCCTAGGACCTGTTAGATAGGAATGTATGGATTTCAGATTATGTGTAGGAAGAAGGCTTGGTCTTGTAATTTAGTTTGTGTTTTGATGCAGTGGTTTCTTTCTTTATTTTTTAACTTTTATTTTGAGTTCAGGGGGACATGTGCAGGTTTATTACATAGATAAACATGTGTCATGGGGGTTGGTTGTACAGATTACTTCATCACCCGGGTATTAAGCCAGTACCCATTAGTTATTTTTCTGATCCTCTCCTTCCTTCCACCCTTCACACTCTGGTAGGCCCCAATGTGTGTTGTTCCCCTCTAGGTGTTCATGTGTTCTCATCATTTAGCTCCCACTTACAAGTGAGTTTTCTGTTCCTGTGTTAGTTTGCTGAGAATAATGGCCTCTAGCTCCATCCATGTCCCTGCAAAGGATATGATCTGTTTTTTGTAAGGCTTCATAGTATTCTATGGTTTATGTGTACCACATTCTTTTCTCGTCTAGTCTATCATTGATGGGCATTTAAGTTGATTCCATGCCTTTGCTGTTGGGAATAGTGCTGCAAGAACATACTTGTATATGTGTTTTTAAAATAGAATTATTTGTATTCCTTTGACTAGAGACCCAGTAAGGAGATTGCTGGATCAAATGGTATTTCTATCTCTAGGTCTTTTAGAAATTGTCCCACTGTCTTCCACAATGGTTGAACTAATTTATATTATCACCAACAGTGTGAAAGTGTCCTTCCTTTTTTCCACAACCTCACCAGAATCTGTTATTATTTTATTTTTTAATAATAGTCATACTGACTGGTGTGAGATGATATCTCATTGTGGTTTTGATTTGCATTTCTCTAATGATTAGTGATGTTGAGCTTTTTTTCCATATAATTATTGGCTGAATGTATGTCTTCTTTTGAGAAGTGTCTGTTTATGTCTTTTGAATGTTTTTTGACAGGTTTGTTTGTTTTTTTCTTTTAAATCTTTATCAGATTTATAGTTTGCAAAATGTTTCCCCTATTCAATAGATTATCAGTTTACTGTGATGACAGTTTATTTTTCTGTTCAGAAGCTCTTTCATTTAATTAGATTCTATTTGTCAATTTTTACTTTTGTTGCAATTGCTTTTGGAATCTTTATCATGAAATCTTTGCCCATTCCTATGTCCTCAGTGGTATCACTTAGGTTGTTTTCCAGTATTTTTATAGTTTTGGGTTTTACATTTAAGTCTTCAGTTCAGCTTGAGTTAATTGTAATATATGGCATATGGAAGGGATCCAATTTATATCTTCTGCATATGGCTAGCCAGTTATCTCAGCACAATTTATTGAATAGAGATTTCTTTCCCCATTGCTTGCATTTGTCAGCTTTGTTGACGATCAGATGGTTGTAGATGTATAGCCTTATTTCTAGGCTCTCTATTCCTTTCCATTTATTGATGTATCTGTTTTTGTAGCAGTGGCATGCTCTTTTGGTAACTGTAGCCCTACAGTATAGTTTGAAGCCAGGGAGTGTGATGCCTCCAGCTTTGTTCTTTTTGCTTAGTATTGTCTTAGCTGTTTGGGTTCTATGAATTCTGAAACTGTTTTTTTTCTAGTTCTGTGAAGAATCTCAATGGTAGTTTCATGGGAATGGCATAGAGTCTATAAATTGCTTTGGGAAGTCTGGTCATTTTCACCATATTGATTCTTCTTATCCATGAGCATAAAGTGTTTATCCATTTCTTTGTGTAATATCTGATCTCTTTCAGCATTGATTTGTAATTCTCATTGTAGAAATTTTTCATCTACCTGATTAGCTGTATTCTTAGGTATTTTATTCTTTTTGTGAAAATTGTGAATGAAATTGCCTTCTGGATTTGTCTGTTGGTTTGGCTATTGTTGATGTACAGAAATGCTAGTGATTTTTGCACATTGATTTTGTATCCTGCAAGTTTGCTGAAGTTTATCAGCAGGAGGAGCTCTTGGGCAAAGCCTATGGGGTTTTCTAAATATAGAATTATTTCACCTACAAATAGAGATAGTTTGACTTCCTCTCTTCCTCTTTGGATGATCTTTATTTATTCCCCTTGGCTGATTGCCCTGGCCAGGGCTTCCAATACTATTTTGAATAGGAGTGGTGAGAGAGGGCATCCTGGTCTTGTGCTGGTTTTCAAGGGGAGTGTTTCCAGCTATTCCCCATTCAGTATGATGTTGACTGTGGGTTTTTCATACATGACTCTTATTATTTTCAGGTATGCTCCTTCAGTACCTAGTTTATTAAGAGTTTTTAACATGAATTGATGTTGAATTTTGTTAAAAGTCTTTTCAGATGCAGTGGTTTCCAGCAAGGGTGGCATCATTCTCCTTAAAATCATGTCCAAAAAACAAAAAATGGAAATCCATTTTAGATGTTTTAATTACACATGTATTCTAATAAAATGTCAGGGTCAGGGTTTGGAAAAATAATTNTTTTTTTTAGAGTCTTGCTCTGTCGCCAGGTGCCAGGCACCAGGCTGGAGTGCAGTGGCATGATCTCAGCTCACTGCAACCTCCACCTCCTGGGTTCAAGCAATTCTCCTGCCTCAGCCTCCGAGTAGCTGGAATTACAGGTGCGCACCACCATGCCTAGCTAATTTTTGTATTTTTTTAGTAGGTACGGGGTTTCACCATGTTGGCCAGGATGGTCTCGATCTCTTGACCTCATAGTCAGCTTGCCTAGGCCTCCCAAAGTGCTGGGATTACAGGCATGAGCCACCGTGCCTGGCCACTGGAAAAATAATTCTGTTGCAACAAAAGGGACATTTCTATATAAAGAATTGTCTAACTTAAAATGCCAAAAGCTGTCCTAGTGAGAAACATTAATACATAATGGACTTTTAAAATTTAACATTATTGAATCAAGCAAATGATAGTGGGTAGAAGAAAACATAAAACATCTCCACAGAGCTATAATACATAAAAACCTGTCATAATATTAGAAATAATAGAAAAAAATGTAAGTGCTGTGTGAACTTAGATACAATATGTTGTGGAACTGCATGGAAGGTAAAATGAAAGAAAGTTGAAGGCCCATGACTTGTTTTACAATGCAATTTTTTCTCTGTAGAGCAGGGACTCTGTAGACTGTGATACTTTACAAAGATTTCTCAATAATGTGTGTTAGAGAAAACCTACAATTGATTGGTTTACCTGAAAGTGACAGGCAGAATGGAACCAAGTTGGAAAACACGTTTCACAGTATCATCCAAGAGAAGTTCCCCAATCTAGCAGGACAGGCCAACATTCAGATTCAGGAAATACAGAGAACACCACAAAGACCCTCCATGAGAAGAGCAACCCATAATTGTCCAATTCACCAAGATTTAAATGAAGGAAAAAATGTCAAAGGCAGCCAGTGAGAAAGGTTGGGTTACCCACAACAGGAAGCCCATCAGACTACCAGCAGATCTCTTTGCAGAAACCCTACAAGCCAGAAGGGAGTGGGGGATAATATTCAACATTCTGAAATAAATAAATTTTCTTTAAAAATCCGTTCCACATTCAGCCAAACTAAGCCTCATAAAAGAAGGAGAAATAAAGTCCTTTACAGACAAGCAAATGCTGAGGGATTTTGTCACCCCCAGGCCTGTTTTACAAGAGCTCCTGAAGGAAGCTTTAAATATGGAAAGACAAAACTGGTACCAGCACTGCAAAAACACACCAAAATGTAAAGACCATTGACATTATGAAGAAGCTGCATCAATTAATGGGCAAAATAAACACCTAGCATCATAGTGACAGGATCAAATTCACACATAACAATCTTAACCCTAAATGTAAATGGGCTAAATGTCCCAATTAAAAGACATAGAGTGGCAAACTGGATAAGAGTCAAGATCCATTAGTGTGCTGTATTCATGAGGCCCATCTGACATGCAAAGACACATATATGCTCAAAATAAAGAAATGGAGAGAGATTTACCAAGCAAATAGAAAGCAAAAAAAAAAAAAAAAAAAAAGGAGGGGGGGTTGCAATCCTAGTCTCTGATAAAACAGACTTTAAACCAACAAAGATAAAAAAAAAAATACAAAGAAGAGCATTATATAATAGTAAAAGGATCAATGCAGCAAGAAGAGAAAACTACCCTAAATATACATGCACCGAGTACAAAGCAGCCATATTGATAAAGCATGTACTTAGAGACCTACGAAGAGACTTAGACTCCCACACAATAATGTGGGAGACTTTAACATCCCACTGTCAATATTAGATCAAGGAGTCAGAAAATTAACAAGGATATTAAGGAGTTTAACTCAGCTCTGGGCCAAGCAGACCTAATAGACATCTACAGAACTTTCCACCCCAAATCTATAGAACATACAATCTTCTCAGTATCACATTGCATTTATTCTAAAATTGATGACATAATTGGAAGTAAAAAACTCCTCAGCAAATGCAAACAAATAGAAATCATAACAGTCTCTCAGACCATAGTGCCATCAAATTAGAACTCAGGATTAAGAACCTCACTTAAAACCACACAACTACATGGAAACTGAATGACCTGCTCCTGAATGACTACTGGGTAAATAATAAAATTAAGGCAGAAATGAATAAATTGTTTGAAACCAATAAGAACAAAGACACAACATACCAGAATCTCTGGGACACAGCTAAAGCAATGTTTAGAGAGAAATTTATAGCACTAAATGCCCACAGGAGAAAGTGGGAAAGATCTAAAATCGACACCTTAACATCACAATTAGAAGAACTAGAAAAGCAATAGCAAAAAAAAAATTAAAAAGCTAGCAGAAGAAAATAAATAACTGAGATCAGAGCAGAACTGAAGGAATTAGAGACACAAAAAAACCCTTCAGGAAATCATTGAATCGAAAAGCTGGTGTTTTGAAAAGATTAACAAAATAGATAGACTGCAAGCCATACTAATAAAAAAGAAGAGAGAAGACTCAAATAGACAATAAAAAATGATAAAGGGGATATCACCACTGAGCCCACAGAAATACAAACTAACATCAGAGTATACAATAAATGCCATATGCAATAAACTAGAAAATCCAGAAGAAATGAGTAAATTCCTGGGTTTATACACCCTCCCAAGACTAAAGCAGGAAGAAGTCTAATCCCTGAATACACTAATAACAAATTCTGAAATTGAGGCAATAATTAATAGCCTATCAACATAAAAAGCCCAGGACCAGACAGATTCACATTCAAATTCTACCAGAGGTACAAAGAAGAGATGGTACCATTCCTTCTGAAACTATACCAAACAACAGAAAAAGAGGAACTCCTCTATAATTCATTTTATGAGGCCAGCATCATCCTGATAACAAAGCCTGGCAGAGACACAACAAACAAAGAAAATTTCTGGCCAATATCCCTAATGAACATCTATGGGAATGTCCTCAGTAAAATACTGGTGAACTGAAACTAGCAGCACGTTACAAAGCTTATCCATCACGATCAATTTAGCTTCATCCCTAGGATGCAAGGCTGGTTCAGCATACACAAATCTGTAAACATAATCCATCACATAAACCAAACCAGTGAAAAAAATCACATGATTATCTCAATAGATGCAGAAAAGGCTTTTGATAAAATTAAACACCCTTCATGCTAAAAACACTCAATAAACTAGGTATTGATGGAATGTATATGAAAATAATAAAAGCCATTTATGACAGACCCACAGCTAATATCATACTGAATGGGCAAAAGCTGGAAGCATTCCCTTTGAAAATTAGCACAAGGCAAGGATGCCCTCTCTCACCACTCCTATTCAACATAGTATTGGAAGTTCTGGCCAGGGCAATCAGCAAGAGAAAGAAATAATGCACATTTAAATAGGAAGAGAGGAAGTCAAATTGTCTCTATTTCCATATTCAAGGAGCTTATTTTTTTGGAAGAACATAGAAAATACATAGCTATTGATAGATAAATATGAATATGTAGATATAACATATTTATATGAGGTATACATATATGAATGATAAATGAAATATGTCATATGAAAAGAATACATATTAAGATAAATAAGAAGTAGAGCAATGATCTGTAAGTTCAGATATACCTCAAGTGAGTGAGTGAGGATGAGAACAAAAAGGAAATTCCAGTCCAGACTAACAGTAAATATAGGTGGAAAGGCAGGAAATGTTCCTAACGTGTTAGAAAATAGTGAGTCTGGATAGATCAAAGTTCTCAGGAAATATTCTACTGGGGGAAAAATTTGGAAGAATAGATTAGTTCTACTTTGTGAAGAACTTCTGGATTTTATTAAGGATTGATATGGAAGCTCTTTATACTCTCAGTAGTATTATTATAACAGTGTTTTTCTAAGCAGAGGAATGTGAAACTCCAATGTTGACTACAATTATTTTTATGAATACTTTAATATGTACAATTATAGTATTTGATGCTTATAGCTGTTATGGTATATTATATAAAATTAGATATGTATGTTAAATAGAGATAAAGCCATAAAATATTTGAATTAACATTTATTTAATATGATGGGTAATGTTGGGAATTCACTGATGCTAACATTGCTGGCAATATGTATTTTATCATATAATTTTTTTTTTTTTAAATCCTGGAGGATGCTATGGTTTTATGACCGGTTACACCTCAATTCTCCTACCATTTTCCTCCACCTGAGCTATCACTAAACATTTGTTCTTACATAATTCTGTATGATACACTATTTTGCGTTCACTGTGGCTGAATGCATCACACACGTATGATGTTTAACTCAATTCTTTAATCATTACCTCAGGAAAATTAAAGTAGCATGACCTAATGCTAGGACAATTGGCCACCCAAAAACAAATACAGTCATTGAAAAAAAAAATTTTATGTGTTGTCTACAAGGCAATAGTACAGATAACCCTAACTATGCTTAAATTAACATTTTCTTCTATTTTATTATAATAATTAAAACAGAACATTAAAAATTATGTAAACCTGGTAGATTTTCAGCAATATGACTGTGTATCCAAATTTGAACAACAAAGTCTTTGTAGTTATGTATTTTGTATACCTATCTATTTTTATTTGTTTATATTTTCTCTTAGCATTTAATTGCTGCTAACTTGACTTTTTAAAATAAATTTTATTGCACATATTCGACATTTACAACATGATGCTATGGGATACATATGGAGAATGAAGAAAATTAACATATTTATCGTCTCACATAGTTACTTTTTTGTGACAAGAACAGCAAAAATCTACTTATTTAACACGTCTCAAAATATTAGATTATTTAAATAAGTTTTTTGCACAATAAAATTGCCGAGACTATAGTATAATATGTTCCTGAGAGCAGAAGACTCTAATTCTATTCTAATTTTTAGAGATTAAGAAAAATATAAAAATAAATGTTGATAAATTTAGTATTAGGTGTTTTGTGATTGAAATATTGAGAAAATATCAAAGTGGAAATGCCATTTATATAGGAAACGTAAGGAACTAAGAGTTGCAAGCAATGAAAATACATATTTTTTTTTATTTGCTGATTTAACTCTGTGTCTGAAAACCCTGGTGAATATCTTCTTTTTAATCTAACAGCCAAATGTTAGCTGGCATAATCCCCTCTGCTCTTCTTATCTCCCTATAATAAACCTCAGAGAACTAACTCCCTTTTTACTAATTCAACCCACCCCATACCCCATACCTGAGTTTCCACTTCCCCGCAAGACAGACTCCCATATAGTCTCATCGATTTACCCTCTTTTCTTCCCTTAAGTTTCTAATACAGAATATTGGTGATCACTATGAAGAATTATGAAGAAGTATAAAGGTAACAACAGACTCTACCATTCTAGAAATTATTGGAGATCTACATCAATCTAATGAACTCAGTAGTCCTGATACCACTTTGTAATGAACATCACCTGTCTTGTTTGCCTGTGCCCTTAGTTTTATTCCTTGGGGAGAGACTTGGCAACACCCTTCCATGCTTCAACTTCTGACCACATGCACAGGTTATCATACTCAGCCCTTCTTGGGTGAAAGCTCCATTAGGGGCCTGAAGAGACATTCGTGTGGACCACTAAGAGACCACTCATCTCGGATGTGTAATGGACCCAGCAAGAAGCCTTAGCCAATACCTGGGTCACCTTCTAATACTGTACCACACAACACATGTTACAATGTTAAACCATGCTAAAATTAATATTAAGTCTAATTTGGTGGACCTATAATCTTATTTACAGGTAATAATACAAATAAGAACTTCCCAACCTTATTTTTCAAATTATTGCTTTCCCGTGTTAATTACTTAATACATATTTTTGGGAGCAAAATCAGTGTTTTTAAAATATAATCTGTAAAGTCTCTTAAATAGTGGATAAATTGTAAATTTTAAGTAATAGCAATAACAAGCTTAGTTAATATTTACAAGTTTAAAAATGAAATAAAATTACCCTGATGAGTGTATTTCCAATTGTCTCTTTTACGAAAATGTGTGAATCTCTGTAATTCAGCAGACTGAACAAAATAAACACTATAATGTGCTCTTCATACAACACACTTTCTCTATTGGATGTTCAATTTTATGTTCCATGTGAATGGCGTTAATAGGGGTTTTCAAACACTTTTGACAACTACAATTGGTCCTTAAACTCTTCTCATCAAAGTGTCACTAATACTCAAATTTGCATATAAATTCCTGTTCTCCATCATATACCATGTGAATGAAGAAAATAACTGTTTGCTTTTCCAGTCAGGCAAAAAGCACTTCAGGCAAACTGGATGTGTTATGTTGATAGGAAGACACAGAAGACAGCTGCTGGAGAGGATTATCACTGTAAAAGCACCTCTGGGAAGGATTTCAAGATGTGTTTTCAAGGGTGACTCTTCCCCATAGCTGAGGGACTACCAGACATGGTAAGATCTACACATTGCAGTGAGTAGATTTTCTAAATTAGCTCTTTATTGCATGCCTTTCCCATTAGCACAGCCACCTCTTTGTCGTTCACACCAATGTAATGATCACTTCTGAGGTATTTAAACCCTGGGCTTGGCTGGCTATTGCCTCTTATTCTGTGGCAAGATTATTGATTGTAAATGCTTATTAAGCAAGTATGAGGCAATAAGCCATAGAGCTGTTGATAATTCAAGAGGCAAAGCAAGTAATTATAGAGGGATCAGGAGGATTATTACATATGTGGCCTTGGTAAATATGACTGATTGCTAGCGCAGTGCTGTGGTGACTGTTTGAATTTTAATGTATTATTATTGATTTTTTTTGTTTTTATTACATTTTAAATTGACAGATTTTTTTAATGCAAATAGTTCACTCTACCCACCTGCCAGATCCTGTTACTGTAACTTGATGATTTACAGGCATGTGCAGTAGTTAGGGTGCCTAATGCTCAATACAAGGCAAAGCTACTATCATACTCCTACAAATACGCTTTTCTTTCATTACTTTCTGAATGTAACACATACAGTGCATCAGGATTTCAGGGCATTTGGTTTTTGATCTATTGGCACTGCTGTGCAGCTTATAAAGGTGTCAATAAAAATCATTAAATAACAGTAAGATTTCTCCAGAATAAACTCAGAAACAATAGCGCCTTCTTGTATTATTCTTTTGTAAGTTACATCTGTTAAGGAGACAAAATTATCAAAGGGCGAAATATAATAAAATTTCAAGAAAAACTGGATAATGTCAATAGTCTGAAATTTCAACTCATTAAAGTGAACACATGCAATAATTACTTTAAATAGACAATATTGTGATTCTTTGAGGCATTTTACACTGGAGAAACAAAAAATAATGATTTTCTAAAACTGTAATGAAAGATACTGAATAGAGAGGGATATATATGTGTTTGATTAGTGTTCATTTATGGCATAGTTTTAATTCATTTAAAATATGCACTAGGGATTGAACTTATATTCAGAATCATGGAGATTACTAGTTCTAAAAACAGAGATTCCAACTTCCAACTGCTCCATGGAGCAGACGAAGAAGCAGATGCCAGAAAATGTTAGAATCTTGGCTAAGGGCATCTATCACATCTAAGTTAAAACTGAAATAACAATAGTTACTATTATTATTACTATTCTTGCTATGGCCAACATTTATTGACTAAATGCCATAAAGAAGCTTCATATTACTCCAGACTAAAAAAACTCCATAAAGTAATTATTTTTATAATCTATACATAGAAGAAAGTTGAGACTAAATCAGTCATTTGCCTGAGGACAGATTACTTAGAAAAGGCAGATCTCATACAGTTAATACCTAGGTACAAACTTGTCACCTTTAATCTCAGCGTTGTTGATCTATGATTACAGCACTGTGATTCTTCTTTTAACAATACACTTATTTATTCATTCATTCAAGAAATGTTGAGTGATTACTACATAACACTATTCTAGGTTCTGTGGATAGAGTGGTAAAAAAGGTGGACAAGATCTCTTTGGTTTTTCTGTTTCTTGTACTGTAATCAGAAAACAGACTTTAAAAATCCCATAATACAATAAGTGGAATACAAAATGATAGAGTGATAATGCTGTCAAGTTATAACACTATAGAGAAGGCAAATAAGAAACAACAATGGTCAATTATATAGGAAATTGAGGGGAACCACTTTGGTAAGAAAAATCAAGGGCTCCAAGTTCAGTGGATATCAAATTTGAGATTCTTATAATATATTCAAGAGAATATATAAATTTGGTAGTTGGTTATATAGGTCTAGAAATGTACTATCCAATATAACAACCACTAACCACATGTGTCAGTTTAAATTTAAATAAATTTAAATTTAAAAAATATTAAAAATTTTGCTTCTCATTTACACTAGCTGCATTTCAAGCACTTTAATAGGCACACAGGGCTACTGGCTATCACATTGAACAATTCAGAGATAGAATGTCCACCATTGCAAAAGTGTCAGTCAGACAACACTGCTTTAGAATTGAGAGAAAATGTCACATTTGGAGTTAAGAATTTGGTGCTTAAAAGATGACTCAATAATAAGTGTTTTGAGGCAGGAGAATTGCCTGAACCCAGGAGGTGGAGGTTGCGGTGAGCCGAGATCGCGCCATTGCACTCCAGCCTGGATAACAAGAGCGAAACTCCGTCTCAAAAAAATAAATAAATAAATAAGTGTTTTACTTGGGCAACTGGTTAGATAGTGGTAACAATTTCTGAAATGAGTAAATTGGAAAAAAGAATAAGTTAGTATGTAAATTGGTGATTGAAAGTTTTCTAAGTAGTATAAAATTGATAATGCATTAAATATTAAAAATAAAATAAAATACCTTAAAATGAAAAGTATGTCAAAACTTATAGCTAAGAATATAAATACAAAAATTTCAATGTTATTTATTCTCCTTTACAAGAAAAACAAAATTGCTTCTGTTCTGAAGTAGTGAAGATATAAATATATGTATACACATACACACATACATATGCCTATTATATTTATTTGTATTCCATATGTGTACATTTATATCTTATGATTTTGAAAGCCTATTGTGTACTTTTTAAATACCATCATCTCTGATTCATATAATTCTATTCCTAGGCTGCAAAATAACCTGGATACTAAAGATATAAATAAGATTAACCAACTTAATTCTATTCCTAGGATATTGGTAGAATCAACTAATTACTCCTTTACACATTTACAATAACCTAAATTTCTCCTGATAATTATGATTACATAAAGTTGAGTTTTAGCACCTTAATCACCTAGGTAACTCTATTTTAGAATACAGTGTACTGCATAAGCAAAATCCACATGTATCATATATGCAGATTCATTCTTTGATTTTTTTTTTTTTCAAAGAGAAAGGGGAAGAGAGAACAGGAGTCTTGCTCTATTGCCCAGGCTGGAATGCAATCTAAAAATAGGTGTTAAAAACCTCTTTTATGCTGATAATTGTACTTAACAGTGGAGACAGGAAGGAACAAGGGAAGAAAATAACAACCAACCAACCAATATTTCATTTAAATCTGTGAAATGCTATGCAAATACTGAAGGGTGATTTACTTCCATTTATGTGGTCACTTTGAAAATAGGCATAATGTGATACTGAAAAAAATGTATGTTCTGTGGACCTGGGATGAAGAATTCTATAAATATTCACTAAGTTTACTTGTTCCAGGTCTGAGTTCAAATCATAAATGTCCTGTTAATTTTCTATTGATTTTTATGCATATTTTAAAAATTTTTATGCATATTTTAATTTTTTATGCATTCTTTGATTTTATGCATATTTCAAGATGTGTCTCACTTCTTCCTCCCAAATCACACCTCCCTGCTATTAGCAAGTGCCAGGGTGAGATTCCAAGACTTTAGCATGCTTTATATATGCTTCTATATTTCTTCTAAACTAGTAAAAATATAAAAAGCAAATGAATGGAAAATAATCTCCTACTCCCACCAAAAAATAAGTTTTGCTCTCTTTTCTCTATTCTGTTTCCTCTTCTAATTTTTCCTACTTAATTTTATTTCAAATAGTGCATCTACTACTATCATCATCATAATGAAAATTATTGTAATAGCTATTACTTATTTTGTAAAATATTTTTTTCTGAAGGTGACAGTTATCCCTTTTGTGTATGTGTGTGTAAGCAATAAACCTCTAAAGACAGTGCAAATAATACATGGCATTGAAGCAAACGTTTTCTAAACAAATGAAGACAAGTTAGAGAAGGACATGACACATTTATACAGAAGTTGAAAGAAGCATGAGCAAATTCTATATGTAAATACAAATATTTGGTATTTTGTTTTATTAATATTTTTTTTCAACTGATAAATGTATTTTAATACAGGGATTTTCTGACCCAGATTTCTTTTCATTATTTATAAGTATTAATACATTTTAATTAATTGTTGAAAATTATATAGTAAGCTTCACAACCTTTTTATATAGGATATCTAAGAAGTACAATTCAGTTTACAGATGGATGGATATAATTTATTATATCTCTATTATATATTCTTTAGGCATATAAAATTCAAGGCAATCTGCAATCCAACACTAAATACAGATATTCATTTTTAAAGCACATCAGCAATGTTAATTATTAATATATTCTATAATTATTCTTCCTAAAATTAGTGAGAAAAGACATAAAACAAATCTAACAATTCTCAGACGTTTTAATGAAAAATCACTTTGATCTGAACAATCCAAGATGCTTTTTGAAGTCACTTAGTATATACTTCATAATTTTTTTAAGTAATACAACAATTATTCATGTTCTTAAGGCTTTTGTACCTTTGAAAGCAATCAGTGTGCTAGCGCACACTCCACTTCACCTTTGGTGTAAGGTCTGTGAGACACTCATATCTTTCCTCGGTAAGCTCTGGCTATGCTGATGCATTTTTCAATAAAGCACAGAAGGATTCAGGTTTTTCTAGATATTTTTATGTTCAGGTAATTTCCTCTTTTCTATTATAAATAAATCAGCTTGATAACCAAAAATTACATAGATCCTACATATAAACTTGTGAGAGCTGTAGTAATTTAAGACAAAAAAATTCAGATTTTAATAAAATATCTCTGCCTACGTAGAGGTGTGCCTAATACACATTGTAGTAAAATGCTGTGTTTGGAGGTTAATGTCCGTGATCCATCATTGACATTCTATCAATGACGTTGATTTAATTAGTGGAATAACAGAAGAAACTTAAAACTTGATTTGAGATGAATATTTGAACATTTTATTACTAATGTTTTGGCAGTTATTTTTAAAACTTGAACGTTTTGCACAAGAACAATAGTTTTTCAACACAAGTGTGTGCTAAATTCTTTCAACAGTTAGTATACTACACATTTTTGCTGCTAAAGAGTTGTTTGTATTAATTTGCTGTTGATAAAAGAGCAAGGCATTGTTTGGCCCAACTTATCATCTAAAGGATACTGTTAAAAGTGATGCTGGTTATAAGTTATTATGCTTACCTTTTTCAGTAATACAATCTGTCTAAAATAATTACAGCTGTCTTCTTCAATTCCCAGATTTGAAGATTTGGAAATGATGAAGATGATGTTGGAAGTTGATTGAAGCACAAATTGAAGAGTTATGCAATGCTTTAAAAATGTATATTTGTCTCTTTCCAAAGCAGACTAAAGTTTTTACTTCCACTCAAATTTTTGTCATATTTTTTGCATATACTCTTATTTCTTTACATAAAGAGAAGAGAAAAAAACATAGCCTTTATTTTGGATCTAGAAACATGGCAATAAAGTAATGTAATTAGTACTCAAAATAGCAGAATTATTTCTGAAAATTTATCTGCATCTCTGCTTTTGCTATATGCATACCAATTTCTGCATCTTCCAGTAGAAGCATGACAAGGGGGTTTTTATAACAGGTGGCAAGTGAAAACTATTTTCCTCTCAAAGCACAATAATTCAACTATTTATTAACAGAGTTTCTGTAAAACGAATTGTTTAGGTAAATCTCAAAACTTCCCCTTTTTAACTACTGAAAATGTTCATACTGTTTAGCAATAATTATAAAGAGTTGTGTAGATGGTGAAGATTTTCTCTCACACTGTGGGATTGTGTTTTTACTCCGCTGACTGTTCCTTTTAGTCCAAATGCCCATCAATCAACGAGAAGATAAAGAAACTGTGATATATATATATACTATATACACACACTATATTACTAGTGTATTACTATATATACACACACTATATTACTAGTGTATGTATGTGTGTATATATATATATATATACACTATACTTGTAATATATATATATATACACACTATACTAATTGTATATATATATATGTGTATATATGTGAATATATATTTACACATATATTAATCAGCCATAAAAAGAAATGAATTGATAACATTCAAAGTAACCTGGTTAAAAATGGAGATCATTATTCCAAGTGAAGTAACTGAGGAATGGAAAACCAAACATCATATATTCTCACTCATAAGTGGGAGCTAAGCTATGAGGATGAAAAGGCATAAGAATAATAACAATGGACTTTGGGTACTCCAGGGGAAAAGGTGGGAAGGGGGTGAGTGATAAAAGGCTACAAATTGTGTTCAGTATACTACTTGGATGTTGGCTGCACCAAAAATTTCAAAAATTACTACTAAGGAACTTACTCATGTAACCAAATAACATCTGTTTTCCAAAAAGTTGTGGAAATAAAAAAATATATATATGATAATTAATTAATTTTTTAAAAAAGAGTTGTTTATTGGTAAATTTTGCCATTTAAAACTGATATCTTAGACCATAAATACATAGACAGTTTCAAGCATCTTTTTACATATTCATTAGCTGCTGCTCCATCATCTCTGAATAGCTTGTATTTGGCAAGGCAACTTCAAAACTAGTTGACAAAAAGTGATGTAAATGGGTCACAATTGTAGGCAGTTCTGTTATATTGAACCATGTTATAATTTTATTCTGAATATTTGAAGTATATTTGTGAAAAGTGGAAATATTTACCCTTGGAAAGTATCTTAATTACAGGCAGTTGAATCCACATGGGTCAACAGCAACCTCACTGCTTGCCCCTTCAGAAGAAAGAATTCAGTCGAGGTGCATAAGACAGAAAAGAGACTGTTTGTGATAAGGCAAGAGGTCTAGATGAGCTGACTAATACAAGCTACCTATGGACAGCTAAATTGAGAGAGCACAGTGTAACACATGCCCACTGGGGATTGAGCTATAAACGTTCACCCCTAGACACTGTCGTGGGGTTGCAGCCCCACAACCTGCCCATCTGCACGTTCCCCCACTAGAGATTTGAGCAGCAAAACACTGAAGTAGCAAATCACAGCCCCATCCATCACATGCCCTGAAGGGGTGATAAAGAAACTTTTCCTGTTGCAACTGGGGGCTCATCCATGACAGCGGAAGGTGAGTGAAAATATGAAACTATTGGGTCTGCCTCTCTTCCAAAATTCTGCCACCTTTTTCTTTTTCTTGTGCGCAAGGGGCTCTATTTCCTTTCACCGAATTTTAAACTGCCCTAACTGGGCCAATAAAATCCCCAGACTTATCTCTCTTCTCTCTTTCACAGTTTGTAACAGCTCTTAGCTTTTCCTTTATAATGTTAGGAGTTTTGCCTTTTCAGATAATCCCATATTTCTTGAAGGCTTTGTTCATTTCTTTTGATTCTTTTTTCTCTAATCTTGTCTTCTTACTTTATTGCATTGAATTGATCTTCAATCTCTGATATCCTTTCTTCCACTTGTTGATTTTGCTATTGAAACTTGTGTATGCTTCACGAAGTTTTCGTGCTGTGTTTTTCAGTTCCATCAGGTCCTTTAGGCTCCACCTAACAGCCACAGGGAGTGGGGGTCTGCGGGTGGGAGAAAGCCTCCATGGTAACCATGACCCCACAGGACCAACAGATGGGTGCTTCTTGACCCCCATGCCAATGAAACATTTCTCCCATCTCCAAGGAATTCAACACAGTTCGAACCAGGGAAAAGATACAAGAATTAGAAGGGCTCACTTGGACTGAACAAGGGTTTTCCCCCCAAGATTTCCCCCTTTTCATCCCTCAGACTGTTTTACTCTCTCTCTCTCTCTCTTTTTTTTTTTCTCTTTTCATTTTCTAAGTGAGAATCTCCCCCACCTAGCCCTGTTTCTGATAGGAATTTAACATAGGAATGGCTCTTGCTGGCTGATAATTGCAAATTCATCAGCGTTTATTCGAAATGCTCTAAATGGATATAAAAAGCCACAAAATAATTTTTTTTGAGATGGAGTTTCGTTCTTGCCAGGCTGGAGTGCAATGGCACAAACTTGGCTCACCACAGCCTCCGCCTCCTGGGTTCAAGCAATTCTGCCTCAGCCTCCCTAGTAGCTGGGACTACAGGTGTGCGCCACCATGCCCAGCTAATTTTTTTTTTTTTTAATTTTTAGTAGAGACGGCTTTTCACCCTGTTGACCAGGATGGTCTCAATCTCTTGACCTTGTGATCCAGCCGCCTCGGCCTCCCAAAGTGCTGGGATTATAGGCTTGAGTCACCACGCCCGACCCAAAATAATTTTTCAGTCCCAAACCCAATTCCAAGCTTCAGGCTGAGGCCATAGAAAGAAAAACCAGGTCTGAGGGATCCAAAGCCAGGCAACAGAAACAATGTAAATAGGCAGAACCAATTCTTGCTGACTAAACCCCACCCCATGGAAGGAGGCCATGCTTTGTGGCATAAACATGCTCAGGAAACTCAAAGATTGCTGACAGCAGAGAGAAAAGTAGGGATAGGTGTGGGTGGCTAATACCTACCCTCCAGGAGTTTTTCTTGATTCATGGGCACATGCCACATTGGCACTTAAGGCTGGCACCTGCTAAGGTCATTGGGGCTCAGGGATAAGAGATGGAAGGTGAAGAAGGGGTGTTCACTTTCTCATTCCATCACACCCAGAGTTTTTACTGAAAGAAAAAGGGAAATAAGGGACATCTCTGTTTCTTGTCTTTCAGAATTGGCAACCAGTTCACTTCACCACCTCAGCTTATACGCCTCTGGAGTGTATCCTAAACCATTGGGACTGGTTTGACCCTCAGAATCTGGAGAAAAAATGCCTCATAACCGTCTTCACAAAGGTTTGGCCAAATCATAATTTACAGCAAGGACTGGCTTGGAGTCAGGAAGAAACCATTTTAATGCCATCCAGCCCTTGAAATTTTTCCATAGAAAAGGAAAAATTGAGGACTGTTGGTCTGAATCCCCATATGTGCAGGCTTTCTATACATTGCAAGGCAATCCAGATCTTTGCTGGCTTTGTAGGATTGATCCAGCTCTCCTGTTTGCTATCTCGGGGAAGGCTGTAAGAGGCAAGCCCGAGGAATTAAAGATACAAGTTCCAGAGGCACGCAGGTAGAGAAGCCAGCTCCCTCCAGGGCTGATCCTCTAGGTCCAATATGACCTCCCTATCCAGCTTCAGCCTCTCACTTGTATCCTTCTAAAAACCCTCATTATGAACAAACCCCCGTCTCACTCTTGCTGCTTCAACAAATGCACATTGTATTTGGGCCCAGTAAGGGGCAAGAATGAGACTTCCCCTACAGGACTTAAAGCAAATTGAGGGGGATCTTGGTAAGTTTTCAGATGACTCTGCTAGATATATAGAGGCTTTCCAAAATTTCACCCAGATATTTGAACTCTCCTGGAGAGAGATTATATTACTTTTGAATCAGACCCTGACAACATTGAGAAACAGGCTGCTCTGCAAACAGTAGAGAGATTTGACAATGAGCTTTGCATCACATATAGCCTCACTGGTACTGCTTCTCTTCCAATTGGATAACTTCCCCTCCCTTTGTGAAAGTTATCCGAATGGAAGAGAAGCAGAATTAGTGAAGAATTTTTGGACCCTAAACGGGATCCCAGTGATGAAATGGGAGACTGGAAGAGGAGACACTTGCAGGTGTGCATAATGGTGGGCTTACGTAGGACTAAGACCAAGCCTCTCAATTATAGTAAGTTGTAAATGATCGACCAGGGATTTGATGAAAATCAACTGCCTTCCTGGAGAGGCTAAGAGAAGCCTTGATCAAGTACACCTCTATCTCCTGACTCAGTCAAGGGACAGCTAATTCTAAAGAATAAATTATTCAAGTAGCCCCTGATGTCAGGAGGAAGTTGCAAAAATGTGCCTTGGGACAGATAGTACATTAGAGGGCCTCCTGTAAGTGGCCACCTTGGTCTTTTACAATAGAGAAATGGAGGCACAAGAAAGAGACAAAGCCTTCATGGCCACCAAGCAAGCCCACAAATCCCAGAATTCCCAGCATGCACCTGCTAAAGATGTGTCAAGAACAGTTATCTATCTTCTAAAGCTGTATAGGCTCCTATACAAGGTTTAATTTCTTCCGCCTGGGTGAAAAAACTTGAGATACAATGTTGTTGTTGTTAGTATGTTTCGCTGCTTATCACTGTAATTTTTGGTACAAAATTCTTTCCTTGTATCATACACATGTTTAACCCGTGCATATGTAACCTTATAAAACTTTTTTCATTCTCTCATGTCTAGAAGCCATCGAGCTCCAAACAGTCAGGCAACTGGAGCCTCAGATGATGACTCCCCTTTGCATGGAACCTTTAGATAGACCTCTGGGAAGAATATGCCTGCTGTTTTTCCCAAAACAACACCCCCTGTCTTCAGGAGCCAGCTAAGACTGGTCATTGTCCATATTCTAATGGCAACTAGATGTACCTGTTCGGAGGGGAGATATGATACAGGAGTGGATGATACAGGAGTGGTGCAGGGGAGTTCTGGGAATGGAAGGGTGTAGTCCCTGGCTAGGGCTCCACCTCTGGGCCTATGCCCATGGACCTAGGTGAGGACAGGCATTTCTGTTTGCATACCCAATTGTGGCAATTCTCAAGACCACCTGGCCTGCTACGAGACACTAGTGGGCATGCACACAAATGGCTGGATGTCAAGAGGAGCACACCAGTGGAAGAAGACACAAGCGACTGGACACTGAGGGAAATTCACTGGCCTAAGAGCACACTGATATACACCACAGATGCCAGAAGATGCCAGCAAGCCATCAACGGTAAGAATGATGCAGAATTAGGCCAGGGCTGTCGGAGGAGAGCATGGCCACTGAGTGACCCAATTTCAGAGGGGAAAACCACCTTTTCACTCCATCTCCCTTCTTGCTCCCCTATCTGCTAAGAGCTACTTCCACTCAATAAAACCTTGAATTCATTCTCCAAACCCATTTGCAATCTGATTATTCCAGTACGCGAAGGCAAGAAAAGCTGGGATACAGAAAGCCCTCTGTCCTGGTGATAAGGAAGGGAGTCTAACTGAGTTGATTAACACAAACTGCCTATGGACAGCTAAACTAAAAGAGCACACTGTAACACACACGCCCACTGAGGCTTCAGGTGTAAACATTTACCCCTAGACATTAGCAGGGGGTCAGAGCCCCACAATCTGCCCATCTGCATGCTTCCCCTAGAGGTTTGAGCAGAGAGGCACCAACAAAGCGAGCCACACCCCCATCACATGCCCTGTGAGGGGCATAGGGAGCATTTCCTGTTTCGGTATTAGAGATTTTAAAATTATGAATGTGTAGAAAATTAACATTCTTATAAACTGTAGAGTTCACACATAGAATTTTCCATGAAATAGCTATAGACACATGGAAATACATAACTTAAAAAATTGTTTCTGAGTTACTTTGAAGTCATGAATGCTGATATACCATGCAACTATACAAAATTAGAGTTACAGTAAATTATAATTGATATTCTTTCTTGATGTTCATAGTTAAAAATTAAACAATCTTATAAACATAGATATTTTTATTTTAGACATATAAATAGCACACTTTTTAATAATAATTTTACAATATCTTTATTATTAAAATATTGGAAATTTCTATATCAGTTTGGTTATAAAATCAAGAATTTTCACAATTAACATTTATCTATACTCAATTTTCTATGTATATAGGTATTTATGTGCACATATCAACTAGTTATAGAAGTTGAATATAAAAAAAATATGAGATTTTTCAAATTGTTATGTATAATGTTAATATATGTTTTACGATGAATACTCAGATATTTAGTATAAATCCAAAATGAAAATCTTCTTAATTATTGAGGTTACACTGATTAAATAGGATTTACCTTATATAACCTCATGATAATTTTTCATGCACGATATTGTCACAAATGATATTGATGTACACATTTGTTTATTTATAATTCCAAAGGACAAAAATTAGTTGGATACTGACCGACACATTTTGTCTACATATCAAATATGAAACTCGACTCTGGGGTACCGCTAAATAATCAAGTACAAGATGAAAACCCTCACCTTGCTTAATCCTAAAAAAGTGTGATGCTTAAGTCAGAAGCCCACTTTACCATTTCAGTTGTAATATGTAAACACATACACATACACACACACACACTCTCTCTCTCACAGATATAAGTACATACATACACATATAAGAAATATAAAGTTTATTGAATTCATTTTACTGCTGATCCTGATAACACATTTTCTTATTCAATTTGGACTTCTGTAAAACAAACAAACAAACAAAAAACATAAACAGGGTAGCTTATAAAAACTGAAATTGGACTGGTGCGGTGGCTCACGCCTGTAATCTCAGGACTTTGGGAGGCCAAGTCTGGTAGATCAACTGAGGTGATGAGTTTGAGACCTTGACCAACATGGTGAAACCCTGTCTCTTCATAAAATACAAAATTATCTGCCTGTAATCCCAGCTACTTGGGAGGCTGAGGCAGGAGAATCACTTTAATCCAGGAAGTGGAGCCGAAATCTCTCCACTGCACTCCAGCCTGGGCAACAAGAGTGAAACTCCATCTCAAAGAAAAAAAAAAAAAATGTTTATAGGCTGGGAAGTTCAAGACAAAGAAAATTTTGCTATAGGGTGAGAGATTGTCTTCTGTATGTAGCCACACATAATGAGAGAGACTAAGGGGTTTTCTATGACCTCTTTTATAAGTTCACTAATCCCACTCATGTGAACTCTACCCTAAAGCCTTAAATGTCACCTAAAGGCCCCAACTCCTAACACCATTAACATGTTATGGTTTTATCAAAAGAATTAGAGGTGGATGGGAACATTCAGATTATAGCAGACACTAAACTAGAAGTTGTATAAGCTTTAATTGCATTTTTCATAACAATTTTTAAAATTGAGCAATATTATGCTTATTTTAGATATGAAAAAAATTTATGTTTTGAAGGGCTTAACTAATTTGTTCATGATAACCACTAGGCTAAACGGCAGCCAAGTCAGGACTGTCACACAAATCAGTCTGTATGTTGCAATATCCCTATTATCGATAACATTTTATTTTATTATTTATTTATGTTATTATTTATATAATGAAAAAATATATGAACATTTAAATATAGGTATGTGACAAATGCACAGAAGAAAAAATATCTGCATTAATAATCTAAATGTGATTACTAATTAAGAGATAATTGAATCAGATGGATCAAACAACACATAACTTTTTCATGAGTGATCAAAATTCTATTCCACTTAAGAAAAAACAGCATCTAGAGTGAGAGATATGACTTGGTCCCCTGTTTATGAATTGTCAGTTACTGAATTATTTTCATGTGCCTACAAATAGACTGTGTTTATAACTGAAAGAAGATTTAAGAGGAGACATAGCTTAGTATATCTAAACAAACAAAGCCCAAGAACAGAAAATATATGACAATTTTAAATACAGATTGCAAGTGCCATGAAGTGATAACTTATCAAATATAGATAAATTTTCAAATCAGCAGGTCAGGAACTTCGTGTTTGGCAAAAGCTATTGCTGATAAAACTTCTTCTGACTACTAAGTTCTACTAAAAAAGCTCTGCTGCCATCCTAAAGATTAGTGTACTTAGCAGAAGTTCACAAAGGCACTCTTTGGAGCAAAGCTCATTTGCAGAGAATATAAACCAAATGGGAGTTACGGTATTCAAGTCTCTCTCTCTTTTTTTTTTTTTTTTTTTTTTTAAAGGAGTCTCATTTTGTAGCCCAGGCTGGAAAACAGCAGCGCTATCTCGGCTCACAGCAAACTTTGCTTTCAGGTTCAAAGGATTCTCCTGCCTCAGCCTCCCGAGTAGCTGAGATTACAGATGCATTCAATCTCGCCCAGCTAATTTTTGTATTTTTAGTAAAGGCGGGTTTCACCAGGTTGGCCAGGCTGGTCTCAAGCTCCTGACCTCAAGTGATCCTCCTGCCTTGGTCTCCCAAAGTGCTGGGTTTACATGCTTGTGCCACCTTGCTGGCCTATTCGTGTATCTTTACATAAAAAGAGATACAAATCTTTGCATGTCATCTTGTTTCTTTCTTTGGTTTTATGATTTGCCTCGATCTCTACCACTGAGGTTCTCATTAGCCATAGCTAGTGATTGCCATATCTTTTCAAAAAATAATATAGTAAAGCCTAGTGGCATATATATATCTTGATATTTAGGTGAGTCAGACCTAGTCAAAATTGATGATATTTATAGGTATAATATCTTAGATTAGCTCTAACATATGGATGTCAGTCCTGTTATTGTGGCCAGGATTCCACCTGCTACCATAAAAACTGGGTCCTTTTATTGGTTTGAACCTAAATCACTGTAGTGATAATCTGTCCAGTATTCAGTTCCATTATCACCAACTTCCTTCTTGGCTATTTTACAAGGATATAAAACAAGATTTTAAATATGTTTAATATCTGTATACATATATGACTCTAGTCTAGTTTAGTTTCTATTGTTACCACTCTTGTGCAGTTAAACATTCAATGACAAGAGTTGTATCTGGTTAAGTTCACTATATATATGGGCCCAAATAATCTTTATTTATTCATACAAGTTGCAAACTAGAAAACACAGCACTCTAAATCAATAAAATGTCTGTATTAATCTGTTCTCACATTGCTAAAAAGAAATACCTGAGACTGGGCAATTTTTTAAAGGAAAGAGGTTTAATTGGCTCATGGTTCCGCAGACTATACAGGAAGCTCAACGCTGGCATTTGCTTGGTTTCTCTGAGGTTCTCAAAAGAAAACTGTCAAAAGTAATTTTTTTTCTAGTACAGGCGTAGCTATATATGATCCTATAAACTAAAGCATTCCTGACTATGCACATGAAAGTCAGAGCATTAATTAACCTTCTTACCTGTGTCAACAGGATGGTTCATAACAGGGTTGCCCCATAGACTACAAGACTTTGAGAGAAGAAATTGTGTGCTGTTGTTTGTAACCAAGAGCATGGTACACAGGTTCGTCTATAGGAGAAACATGCCTTCCTACATAATAGTGCTTCCAGTAAACTTCATATTTATCTGGGGAAAGTTTACCACTTCTTCAAGTTTGAGATTTAGGTTCTAGAAAAATTTCTGGAAAAAACCCTCTGTTACTTCTTCATTTTGGATTTCAGCATTGCTGTGGAATTACAGTCCTATTTTGTAATAAAAAGAAATGGAATGTTATAGGGTTTATTGACCAGCAGGCTTCTCATTTTATTACTGTCAGTGCCAACTATCCCTTCACTCTAAAATTTTATTTATGTATTATCTTTGTCAGGGATCATCTGTTAACAAATTAGAGTTTATAAGACATTAAGGAACACAATGTTGATTTTGGAAACGTTAAAGAGGTAAGTGGAAAATGGAATATTTAAGAAACCATAAAAATTATAATATTTATGCATATTCCTTTAGATTCACACTAATTTACTAGATTTCAAAGATATAGGAATCTGATTTTTATGACCTATGACATTTTGGATTTTAGGCCTACTAAGACAATAGATAACCTACAACAAGAACATGGATCAGCATTTGCAACTGAATGTACTTACTTTTACCATATCTCTGACTACTTTGTTTATATTTAAATTCAAAGAAATCAAAATATGTCCAGAAATTCTTTGATATTCTCCTTCCTTATACTTGTTGTGATATGATTGAGTTACCTTAAATTTGGAAATAAATGTGCTTGCTCAACCTAAAAATATTGGAAATTTGTTAGTTCCATGGAGGTTTATATTTTATATCTGGTAGTTTAACTTGATATTCTTTTCCTTACATTATTAAAGAAAAACAACTTTTTGCACTCTATACTCAGGGAAAATCTATTTTAGGAACCCAAGCACTGTTTGTCTATTGTCTTAATATTTATTCTATCTCAATACCTGGCACATAAAACTAATACACTTCATGATAGCATTGGTGATATTGTTCCCATTTGACCAAAATCTAGTCATTTTTTGTGCTTCTTGCAAAAACTGATCTCAACTGATTTCAACTTCATTATCAGGAACTAATCATATAATATAGATACTAAAATCCTCACCTTTGAAGATCTGAATAAAATACTATCTGGTGTATTTATAAAAGCATACAGGTTTACAAAAAGCCAAATGTTTTATTGTTATTTATGCATCCTGGACTCCAAAACAAGTAGGTCGCATTTCTGTCTTGGAAGCACAAATATTCTGCTTACCAAAAATCCTGCTTTCCAAGGACGGCAAACAAACTAAAACAAATAAAAATCTACTATTACCCCATTAGAAAACGAATCAAATTGCCTTACTAAGAAATTTTAAATTAATTTATTTCATAATTAAATGTGTAGTATTTGAAAATATATTTTTAACTCCTAGTGATAGGTCTCTCTGGTCAAACTACAGAGTTATCTAAATAAGCCTTAGACTTTTCTAGCCATGGTTCTCTCTTAAGATGATGCATATGTGACATATAATTCATATGTATATAGCAAGGAGATGATAAGTTCTCATTGAGTCCTACGGCAAGGTAATATGGGGATATTGTGCGAAATGGCATGTTAAGGCATAACCAAGACACATACAACTACTTTAACAAAAGAGGTGCACTTCTGAGGACTGATTCACTTTCCCTGAAATGTACCATTTGCTCTATTCTACTACTTCTTATCAGAAATAATTGGTCTCATATCTTCTTCCTGATGCGTGCTTCACTTCCTTCCTCAAAGCATCTTACTTTTGCCTGGTTCACATATTTTGCCCTTTGCAACTCCAGTCCCCTAATGACCATGCTTCAGCTGACTTTCTTGGTATTTTTCTTCACATGAATGTAAACATCCATTTCTGAGCTATTTTCTTGGCCAAATACAATCACGTAGCTCTTATGAATTCTATTTCTAGGTGTTAACTTTTATTCTAAATAATAAAATATCCCAAGTATCAGTTCTTTTGGGTGAAAGCACTACTGGCAAATTCTTTATTTCTTTCAACAATGCCAGATTTGTATTTAGCTTAAAACTAATAAAATAAGCTGCTTTGCTTTAATTTACACATTTAAAAATTACTAGGGAAAGCCTACTTATATTTTTAGCTGTTAAATATTGAATAATACACATTTGTGATGGCATTTATATATAGTATCTGCTACTCAAGAGGCTGAGAGGATCCCATCAGCCCAGGAGTTCAATGCACCATTGAACTATGATTGCACCACTGCACTCGAGCCTAGTGACAAAGACCCCATACAAACACACACACATACACACACACACACACACACACACGCACACACACACTCTTACATTCTTAGTACAGCAGAGTACCACTAAATCACATGCATTCTGTGATAAGCAATTGGAATAGTTTGGATACAGTGTGAGTTTGTCTTCCCTACACTCATATTGAAATTTGATCCCCAGTGCAGCAGTGTTTAGAGGTGAGGCCAATGAGAGGTGTTTGAATTATAAGGGCAGATCTCTCTTGAATGGCTTGGTGCCCTTTTGCAGTAAGGAACCAGGAGTTCTCATTCTGGTTACATGGGCTCAGTTCTCAGTGAAATGGACTGATTCATATAGAAGGTTGTAATGAAGCCAGGGTGCCCTTCAGGTTTTGACTTCTGCACATGTCTGCTTTCCCTTTGACCTTCTTTAACATATTTTGACCCAGCACATGTCCCTCACCAGAAGCCAAGCAGATGCCCACATCATGCTTTTATATCGACATCCCAGTCCGCAGACCATGAACCAAATAAACCTCTTTTCTTTATAAATTACTAGCTTTTGAGATTCTATTACAACAACACATGATGCGTTAAAATGGCAATTGCTGACAAAAGTCTAGATTCATATAATAATACAAGTTTGATTTAGTTTGGACAGATAGTTCCTAATATCTGTCAGAGAAGATCTTATAATTTACTTTCAATATCAAGTAAATTTATTTCTATATAAAGTATATAAATTTCCTTCCATGTAAATTATGAGATTTAGTATTGAAAAATCATTATTTATTTTGGCAGAATAAATTAAATCAAAGATACTCATTGGGAAATTTTTTAAATAATTATTAATTTATGCCTTTAAAAATTAAATTTATCAGAAAGGTGTCATTTGTTAATTATTCAGTTTTATTTCATAAAAAATGTATTTATCAAAATTGCTCAACATTTTTTAGAAGTGCGTTTCACCAGTCAGTTATCAAAACTGTTTTTGTTTGTTTTAGTTCATGGGATTACCCTTTGTAGAACTCATATTTATGTGATGGGTTTTGATTTACAAACATGCTATTGAAATGCGTTGTTTGGCAGTCATTTTTAATTTTATAAACATATTTTTCTCTTATTCAATTTAATTTTTAGCTTTTCTGATATCTTTCCTGATGCTAAATATACTAGTGGTTTCTACAAAATTAAATAAAATATATGACTTGTTTGTTTAGCATCTCTAATTAACATCCTGAACGTATTTTAAGGTGTTCCTAGATGACATATAAGTATGAACCTCTGTTTTGACACTTTATGCAATAGTGAATTGTGTATCATACATTTGTTTCATTTTATGCACTCAAAATGCCTGGTGCTAATAGATGTTCCACTGATAGAGCATCTGTGAGGGTCCAATAGCAAAGACCTGGAACCAACCCAAATGCCCATCGACGATAGACTGGATAGGGAAAATGTGGCACATATACACCATGGAATATTATGCAGCCATCAAAAANCAGAATTTACAAAGATCTAAAACAGATTTACAAGAAAAAAACTAACAAGCCCATTCAAAAGTGGGCAAAGGATATGAACAGACACTTTACAAAAGAAGACATACCTGAGGCCAACAAACATATGAAAAAATGCTCATCATCACCGGTCTTCAGAGAAATGCAAATCAAAACAACATTGAGATACCATCTTATGCCAGTTAGAATGACGATCATTAAAAAATCTGGAGACAACAGATGCTGGAGAGGATGTGGAGAAATAGGAACACTTTTGCACTGTTGGTGGGAGTGTAAATTAGCTCAACCATTGTGGAAGACAGTGTGGCAATTCCTCAAGGACCTAGAAATAGAAATTCCATTTGACCCAGCAATCCCATTACTGGGTATATATCCAAAGGATTACAAATTGTTCTACTATAAGGACGCAAGCACACAAATGTTCATTGCAGCACTGTTTACAATAGCAAAGACCTGGAACCAACCCAAATTCCCATCGACGATAGACTGGATAGGGAAAATGTGGCACATATACACCATGGAATATTATGCAGCCATCAAAAATGATGAGTTTGTGTCCTTTGTAGGGACATGGATGAACCTGGAAACCATCATTCTCAGCAAACTGACAGAAGAGCAGAAGATCAAACACCTCATGTTCTCACTCATAGGCGGGTGTTGAACAATGAGAACACATGGACACAGGGAGGGGCGCACTACACACTTGGGTCAGTTGGGGGGAAATAGGGGAGGGACGGTGGGGTGTAGGGAGCTGGGGAGAGATAGCAAGGGGAGAGATGCCAGATGTAGGTGATGGGGAGGAAGGCAGCAAATCACACTGCCACATGTGTACGTATGCAACAATCTTGCATGTTCTTCACATGAACTCCAAAACCTAAAATGCAATAAAATAAATAAATGGGAAAAAATAAATAAATAAATAAATAAAAATAATTTAACACATGAATATTTGTCAAAATATATTGTTACTCTAGACTTTTTAAATTTAAAAGATAATACAAATTTCCATTTAAAGAAATTATTTTTTAACTCATTCTCTTTTAAGATACTGCAGTTATTGGGGAAAAAAAGGAAGAACTAACCAGAAAGAAACATTTTCTATGCAGTCATATTGTTTCTGATATGGAGAAATAGCTGCAAATACAGGAAACTCATTAGATTGTCTTGGCCAGCCGTAGGTCTTAATAGAATATTTAGCCCTATTTTACAGATACGCAGACATTATTACATGAATAAGTAGTGAGATTAAGTACATGGGAGTACAGGACTAAATTTCATTAATAAAAACAATGTTATGTTTTATCTACTTGATAGAGGCATAATTATACAGATGTATTCAACAGAAAAGGATGTTTCCGGTTCTAAGCCACTAAATTTCCAATCTACCCTAAATACTAAAAAGGAAATATTTACTTATATAACATATACCACTCAATCCTCATTATGGAAATGCCATATAAAAGGCAACACATCAACACATGATTAAAATTGTTTCATAATGATATTTTTTGTTATTTCTCTTTGGTTGCTTTCCTATGTCCTTGATCTTTTTCTGTCTAAATTCAATTTCACATAGCATCCACTCCACCAAAACCTATCATTCAATTCTTCTATTTAGTACTTTAATATATTTTCTAAGACTGGCAGACATGATTCAATATCAGTTTTTGTGTTCTTTTTCAGTTACTTTCTAAATGAACACCACTTGAAAGTACTGTTTCATTTCTGGTACCTATAATTCATATTGAGCTTACAAACTTTGATGATGAGATGGCATTTCTATTTCTTGAAAAATTATAAAATAAAACTTCAGTACACTATTTTATATACAAGCTATGCTCAATACATACTTCTTGAATGAATGAACACTAGAATTAGAAAAATAAAAGAGACTTCAGGTTATCATTGAGACCTGAGCATTACTGGAAATGAACTTCTGAAATTTCTTAAAAATATTTTGAATTGTGTTATTGTTTCAATATTATGATATGGGACACTCTAATTTTATTTCTCATGTATTCTGTTGTTTTTCATTTTCTTCTTTTTGGATAATTAAGAGTGACTATTACCTTATATTGAAATGTATATATTTTTTATTACATTCTGCATTTCACATATCAATCCATCTTGATCCTAGGCAAATTTGTAAATTAAATAAGTCAATCACCAAATAATTAACCATACTGTAATTAGGGACCAAGCTTGAACAAAGACAATACAAATCAACTTTTGCTAAACACATGACTTGTGTGAAGCAATTTGATTAATTTATTCAACTTCACACTTGTGGTTGCTTAATATAAATATTGCTAGTAAAATTTATATGATTTTTATCCTGTTTGTAATGATTTATTTAAGATGATGTAATTAGTAAATGTCTTTTTAAATACCAACTTAATGCCAAGAGGTGAAATGGGAAATTGTTAGTTAGCATTCAACAAGTTATGCAAATATATATTTATAAAAACATGAAATATAACCCTTGTAAATTTTTCTTTATTTTGATTATGTGTTACATGACCATATTTTCTTTTCCTAGGATACTGATAGAACATGAAGCAAGATTGTTTATGTGAAAAACTACCTCTAACCAGCTAATCTGTCTGGTGTGACTATGTATCATAGTCCTGGCTTATATAAAGCTTTACCACTTTATCAATGAAGAGGTCATAGTTCAAATATTAAATAGAAATTTGCTTCCAAGTTCAACAAACATAAATGTGATTATAGTACTAAATCCTCATAGTATATCTGTCCAGAAGTCTTTAGTTTTTATTTGATAATGTATAAACTAAAACGCTAGAGTGAAAATTATTGATTGGCAAAGAAACTCCAAATAAAAACAAGTCAAAGTAAAATGCTGGAAGGCAGACAAGTTCTATACAACTCATTTATCAAGTTGACACATAACTATCAGTAGCAGTATATTATTAAAAAAAATTCATCTATCCAGGCACTACATTGGTATAATATGAAATGCAACTATATACCTTCAATCAAACTTGACAATTATTTTTGTTTGCTTTTATCTTCAAGTTATAGAAGTTTGGTTTTGAAAGTGAAATTTGTTGGAAGGAAACTTAAGTTTATAAAGAAAAAGGATGTAGATTGAGATACCCGTGGAATAACACAAGCACATTTTTGGGGACTTTGAATAACAGTATATTCATATGAAAACCAAAATGGACTAAAACCCTAACTCTGGCTTTGTACTTATTAACATTAATATTAAAATTAAAAACATCTAACATTAAAGATGTTAAGCTATTTTGTGAAGTGTATCAAAACATAAACTTCAGTTTCTCTTCATAAATTTAACCATCACATTTAGGAGGTCGAGGCAGGTGGATCATTTGAGGTCAGGAGTTTGAGACCAGCCTGGCTAACATGGCAAAACCCTATCTCTAGTAAAAATACAAAAATTAGCAGGGTGGTAGTGGCACATGCCTGTAATCCCAATTACTTGGGAGGCTAAGGCAGGAGGATCACTTGAGCCTGGGAGGCAAAGGTTGTAGTGAGCTAAGAGAGTGCCACTGCACTCTAGTCTAGGTGACAGAGAAAGACCTTGTGACACTCTAGGTGACAGAGAAAGACCTTGTGACACTCTAGTCTAGGTGACAGAGAAAGAACAGATTTTGACTGTTGTGCATGTGCATTCATTTTATTTACTCAGAAAGAAGTCATTGTGTTCATTAAATGATGATTCTCTACCATTCATATTGTGAATAGCACCCACAAATACATGTATACATGCATACGTACGTTTTTTTAACTATAAGCTTTCAGTTTAATTATTTTAGAAACTTACAGAAGTATTATTGTTTTATCTAATTTATAGCTTCATAGAAGCATTCTTGATATTTTGACTAATGGTAATCAAGTTAAACCCTTAAGTAAGTCCCTCAAATGTAAGACTGTCAGAAATTTTAAAGTAGCGTAAAAGATTCAGCTACACCAATCTTTCTCTATGTTTTTAATGTTTATTATTCCCTTTATTCCCCTGGATATAAACTTTCTGACATGGTTACAAAAATCTCACTATTTTAAAGTTGATATAAGTTTCAAGAATTTCTTTGTCCCCTTTCCACTGTTCATGCTCCTAACACTGCATTTTATGACTTGTTAATATTTAATCTGTGGTGGTTGGGCTAAGAGGGCTGTCTGGAAGCAGCTACCCTGCATGGCTCTCATGGAGAGAAATGAAAATGCTGTGGAAATGTGGCACTTTTAACTGAAACATGGAGGAACTTGCATTGGGACCCATCAGGGAAACAGCTTGACCCAAAGAAAATGTAGAAAAGCAGGGCAGGGTGATGGCCCACCCAGAAGCAACAGAGGGCCAGGGGAACCTGCCCCACTGGGAAGCCATGAGTGAATCTGCAACCCTGAGAAACCATGCTTCTCCCATGGAAGAATGGGCCTACCAATGTTCTCTAGTTCATAACCCTCAGGTCAGGAGATCGCCTCGTGAATCCATTCCACCAGGGCCTTCCGATGGATGCAGAGCTGTGTGAAGTCTGGGCAGATTAGCAGCTCAGGAACGTACAGAATCCCAAGAGCTTTATATCCTCAGTAAACAGTATTCCAGGCAGAGGTGACTACAACACAGGCAAGGCGGGAGTTTGGACTTCCGTACATACCCCTGGGAAAGGGGCTCGATCCAGAGGGATGGGAAGCATTGTTCTGAGGGCCCCTCTTCCATAGCACTTAAAGGATAAGACTCCCTGGCTTGGAATAATACCAGCCAGCCCTCAGCAACACTGTTGTACCTTCCTGGGATGGGACAGGGGCGGGCTTTCATCTTCGCTGTTTGGACCACTCAGCCATTCCAGCTTGCAGGCTTAAGAGATTCCAGATAGACAAGGGACAGAAGGAATCCCCCAGCACAGTGTAGCGCCTCTACCAAAATGTGGCCAGATTGCTTCTTTAAGTGGGACCCTGATCCATTTCTCATCTTTGAGTGGGACCTTCAAACCAAGGCCTACAGCCATCCCTACCCATATTTTCTGGCCAACAATTTTTATTTTTCTCTGGGACAGAGTGTCCAGTTGAGGGGCACATGACCATCTTTGCTGTTTCGGTGACAATTGTTTCAGTCTGTGGGCTTTAGAGAGCACAAGATGACTGAGGAAGAAGTGGTAATGCAGCATGACACAGCTGCTCTATGAAAGTGTGGAAAGACTGCTCCCTTAAGTGGCTCCTACTCACCGGATGACATTTCCCAACCGGGGCCTACCAGTGTTCTCTAGTTAACAGAGGTTTGTAAACTTCCTGGGACAGAGCTCCTAGAGGGAGAGGTGGGCCGCCATTTATGTTGTTTTGACAACTCAGTCGTTCCAGCCTCCAGGCTTTGGAGAGCCCAAGCCAACAGGGGACAGAGCAGTGCCCCAACACAGGACAGCTGCTCTGCAAAAGCAGGGCTAGACGGCTTCTTTAAGCAGGTCTCTAATCCCATTCCTCCTGACTGCATGAGAGTTCCCTAGAGGGGTCTCCAGCCACCTCTTACAGGTGTGTTCAGGTTGGCAAAAGGTCTTTATCCACCTGGGATGGAGCTCCCAGCAGAAAGGGCAGGCTGCCGTCTTGCTCTTTTGCTAGCGATACCTCCCAGTCCTGAAAAATCCAAGGTGACTAGGGACTGGAACCGACACCCAGAAAAACCTCAACAACCCTCAAGAAAAGTGACCAAACTGTTAAAGAAACAAAAACAAAACAAAACAAAAAACCCGAAAACCTCATCCAAAGGTCAGCAACCTCAAAGAATGAAGGCAGATAATCCCACAAAGATGAGAAACAATCAGCACAATCATGTTAAAAACTCAAATAGCCAGAGTGCCCTCTCCTCCAGATGACCATATTACCTCTCCAGCAAGGGTTTGGAACTGGGCTGAGGCTGAGATGGATAAAAATAACAGAGATGGATAAAAAGAACAGAATATAGATAAAAATGATCTTCACTTTCCAGCCTGTGGGCTTTAGAGAGCCAAAGATGACTGAGGAAGAAGGGGTAACCCGGCATGACATAGCTGTTCTATGAAAGTGTGGAAAGACTGCTCCCTTAAGTGGATTCCACTCACTGGTCAAGATTTCCCAAATGGGCCCTATCAATATTCTCTAGTTAACAGTGGCTTGTAAACTTCCTGGGACAGAGCTCCTGGAGGCAGGCTTCACTGAGCAAAATGGAGAGAAAAAAAAAAATCTTCACATTCTAACTCAATGCAAGTAAGCTAAAAATCATGATAAAACATTACAGGAGCTGACAAACATGATAGCCGGGATAGAAAAGAACATAATAGACCCGATAGAGCTGAAAAACACAGTGCAAGAATTTCATAATGCAATCACATGTATTACTACCAGGATACATCAAGCAGAGGAAAGACTCTCAGAACTTAAAGACTGTTTTTCTTAAATAAGACAGAGAGTCCAGGCCCTCTTTGACTTTGATCCCCAGGAAGACGGAGAGCTGGGTTTCCGCTGGGAAGATTTTATCCATGTCATGGATTAACTCAGACCCCACGTGGTGGAAAGGAGCCTGCCACTGCCAGACTGGCATGTGTCCCAGCAACTACCTCACCCCTGTGAACCGAAATGTCTAAGAGTCAAGAAGCGATTATTTAAAGAAGGTAAAAAACGTAAAACACACACAAGATAATTAAACCCAAAAGCCGCCTGCAACAGCAGCCTGTGAGGGAGTACAGAACGCCTGGCCGGGGCAACCTGTGACCCTCTGCTTTGGTTGGAACTTTAGGGATGGCAGGGGGCATTGGATACAAAAATGCCAAAACTTTTCTATAAATTAAGAAGAGTTTTTATTACAAATTTTCACTGCTGCTTCTCTTTTCCCCTCCTTTGTCCTTTTTTTCATCCTTTTTTCTCTTCTGTCTATCAGTGTGTGACATTTAAGGCCACATATAGTCCTAGCTGATGCCAATAATAAAAGACAAGAAACCATGTGGGCTAGTATTCTCTCTATGCAACATGTCTGTTTTAGTTGGAATGACTGAAAGAACCGCTGTTTCTCTGTTCTTCACAAAAAGGAGTGGGCAGGCAGCTCAATGCCTCTGCTGTTTAGAATCCTCCAGAGCAGGGGACTTGTAGGAATCTGCCTCCAGCCCAGACCCCCAGTGTGTTTTACACAAGTTGAAAGCAGAGTGGGGTAGATGAAAGCATGTTGCTGCCTTCATGGTTCCCAAGAAAGCCCACCTGGACTGGGCGCGGTGGTTCAGCCTGTAATCCCAGCACTTTGGGAGGCCAAAGAGGGCGGATTACAACGTCAGGAGTTCGAGACCAGCCTGGCTAACATGACGAAACCCCATCTCTACTAAAAATACAAAAATTAGCCAAGTGTGGTGGTGCGTGCCTGTAATCCCACTACAGTATACATTCTTAAAAATTTCCTGGGCCAAATACATTGTTGATGTTGCTAGTTATCTCTGCTGTTTTACAATCCATTTTGAACTCAAATAAGAAAATCGATCAAATTTGCTTTTCATATAACATCATGTCCATAGTCTAAAATAAATATAAGGTAAACAGAAAATAATAAAACACTACCAAAAATAAAATAAAGCCAGAAATGCAAATTAAAATGATGTAAAAACCGCATTTACTTAAGACTGTATTGCAATATCAAATGGCAAATTACAAACATGCAAAAACCTCAATTACTTTTTATATTTTGTTTTGTTTCTTCCTGTGCAAGAAGAACAAAGCTGGAGTCATCATGCTGCCTGGCTTCATGCTATACCACAGGGCTACAGCAACCAAAACAGCAGTAAATGGTGCATGACATAACCATAGAAAATGATGTACAACATAACCGCATTTATTTAAGAATGTAATATAATATCAAATGGCAAATTTCAGCAATGTGAAAAAAACACAATTACATTTTTACCAACCTAATATATCTATGCACTAGGCTTCATGTATGTAAAAATGTTGTTTGATATTTTCTTATGTATTTACATCAGATATATCACATTACCTCTTTCTTTTACTTTTGCTCACAGTAAGGAGATACTAAATAAAAGAAATATTCTTTATGCTAACTAAATATTACATTATAAATTATTACTAGAATTAGAAAAATTTTAAAAATTAAAACATGTGTATGTATATGTCCCTGTGTGTCTGATTTGTGTTGTGGTCAGCTTATGTGGTACTAACCAAAAAATATGATGCAGTGTCTCAAAATTTTTCTCTTCAAATAGTTATTAAACTATTATTTGGGTAAGTTGACTTTTCCTACTTTTTAGCAAGATCCAGGCTTAAATTTGCTAGTTTGAGGCCTAATCAATAGTGTGCTAACTGCTTCGTTAATCCTCTGTTACCGCTGTTCTCTCTCATATTTCCAGAAAATTGTTCACTGATGTTACCTCACAGCAGATAATTGAGTTTTCTAAGGTAATAACTTTAGAAGCTTATCACTGATTTTTTCCTTTCCCTCAACTGCAGGACCCAATCAAGTTTTTACACATAGCACTCATTTCTGATGATCCAAAATGGATTATTCTGTAGTCTAACTTAGTGAAAAAAGACACACACACACACACACACACGCACACGCACGATGTAAAAAACCTTGGCCACCACAGATTTCACATAGAAGGTTTGCAACATTTGGCACTATAAGTTGAAACAATTCCTAAACACAGAAGCTCTCTGGAGAAATTTAAATAATTTTCCTGTACATTTAACAACATGAAACATGATAAAAATGTAGGGGGATACCTAATATACCCATGATTCTAGTTAGAGACGAAGGAGTCTAAAATTTCCTTCTATTTGTGACATGAAATTTTTCATGTGCAAAACGACCACTGATTTTGAATTATTTCCCTGTAAGTGTAAAGGGCATGCTATTGATCGGCTTGTTTCATTCATATCTAGTTTCTAATGAGATTTTGCAAATTAATTCTTTAAGAATTATTAGCTTAATTGAACTTTTTATTTTATAAATGACTATTCCTCACATTGACTGCTATACACCAAAATAATGACAATTTCAACCTATGGATATAATAGTTCTCAGTTATTTGACATTAAAAAATTCTGTACATTGGTAGGAGAACACAAATTATGTCTAAATGAAAAGGGTGTGAAAAGTGTAAATTCTACACATAATTCATTTGCTCAGCCTTTGTCCTCATATAGCTCAGAGACTTGGAAGGTACATTTGGGCATACAAACAAGGACACAGGAATAAGAGTGAAAAAATAACCTTTTCTAGTTTTATTTAAGACCACTAAAAAGTAGCTTTCTTTTCACTTTTAGTTGGGGGCACGGAGACCTTCCCAGCTAGTAGTCACCAGGTATCTGGTTGTTCAACTAATGTGGCAAAATGAGAGAATGTGCAGTGGGCCACTGCTAAGCCAACACATGGGGATACAATTTTAAAAAGACTCAAGGGATAAAGGTTGATGATTTATGTGATGTAAGTCACCTCACCATGGACAATTTCAACATACCATAAGTTTAACAATTGCCTCAAATTTTTTTGAAAATTCATCAATCAGGTATTACGAGATAGGTAAAGCCAGTTCCAACACATCATTAAATAGGGAATCACACATTGTTAACATACTTTAAAATGCACTTTGACTAGGTACTTTAGCGTAATTTAAACCTTATGTGTTAGTAATTTAATTATCCACAGGACTTTGTGGTGTCTACACACAATGCACACACAAACTCGCACACAAGAAAAAGCTGCCCTGATTTATTTTCCACCAACATTGCTAAACCAGTGTTGTCTATAGCCTTCTTGTATCCTCTCCCTCTAGTCTGAGCAAAGATTAAATATGTAACTATCTTTACTAGTCCTTTATCAAGCTATCAACAAAGTAATAAAGATGCATTTCCTGATTTGTTTTTCTTGCTCCTATGTGTATATTAGATTACTTATTAGCAGCATTTAAGTTTCTAATAATCCTTTCTATAGATTAAATAATTCATAATTATTAATGAAGCAGTATTACATGTTTTTAAAATATTCGTGAGGTTGAATACATTAGTGATTATACACGATGCCGTCTATCATTGATCCATGATAATTAAATCCTTAACAAAAATAATCTGGAAACACTTTAAAGATATATTTGGTATTTCTCAATTAATTTCAATTCTAGAATTTCATTTTATGTGAATAGGTAACTATTATTTTATGGAAGATGTAGTCATTAGCCATTTTCAGAAATGCTCAAATCACAGAGTTGTTAAGGAGAGAGCTTTGAAGTTATTCATATTTTTGAGTAGGAAACCACAGGTGCAAGAAAACTCAAAGTGTTTCCCAAAACACACATGGATCTCTCTGGCATCAAAATTCAGAGAAAAATGGAAAGAAAAGCTGTCTAATCTAATAAGAACTTTAAAAAATGGCAGTGTTCTCTTTCAGACCACTATACAACACTGTCACCTCTGATTCTCCACACCGAAAGTATGGATAAGTACGTAAATCTTCCTTTCTGTCTTAAGTTACACGTTCAAGTAGAATTAATGCAGTGATGTTAACATTTAGTGCCTCCAGAAGTGAAAAAAAATAATAGGTTAAAAGTTAACTTTTTAAAATATACTTTCACATATTTATACTCTAAACAGTTTTATTGCAGTTGATTTTTGAAGAAAGTAATAGCTAAATTGCAACAATCCTTTATCTGTTCCAGATATTGAAATTAGGCAGGCTGCTGGTTCCTGATTTGGATTTGCTGACTAAGCTTCCTTTAATATGTCAATCTTTAAAAATTAGTAAAGAAGAAGAATTACTCCATTTTCAATGTTGTGTATCCCTTTTTCTTTCAGCTCACCAACATTTATAATTTTCTTTCACCACATTTTCTACTTAAAACTCCAGGTAAGCTATCTTCTGGTTTTCTGGGACTGACACTGTAATTATTCTATAAGAAATAAGTAAATAAACATCTGATTTTTGTTTCAGCATGTAAAGATCTTAGAAGTTGTTCCTCCTGTACTTAAAACAAGAGAAAGATGGAATAACTAAAAATCAGTGATATTTTTGAGCCCATCACAAAGCTGAGGTTTTAAGACAAACTGACTCCACAAAATGTTGGATAGTCAATTTTTTAATCTCTTGGTAGCCAAAGAGATTAAAAAATTACAAGGCATTCCAAGAAGCAAAGAACAAAATGACACAGTCTCAAGAGACAAAGTAGTCATTAGAACCAGTCTAGGATATGACTCAGATGCTGGGATTATCAGTTAAGCAATTTAAAATCACTACAAAGAATATATTCAAAACCCTGTGTTAAAAAAATAATAATCCATCAGACCTAGGCTGCACAAATCCTGCAGATTCCTAAAAAGGGTTTCTCTTTAGGACTGGCTCTTAACTGGCTCCTGGTTCTGTGTCTTTTGAACATATATATATATATATATATATATATATATATATATATATATATATGTGTGTGTGTGTGTGTGTGTGTGTGTGTGTGTGTGTGTATACACACACATACATATATATGTATATATATATATTCGAAAATAGAAAAAAATATATATATACGCACACATATATACACATATATATGTAAGAGTATACTGTCTGATAAGAGTATTCTTATATGCCTGAAGTCTTGGGCCAGGCTGTATCACTTTGATAATACAGTTTATACCAACAATGTGACATATGGTGAATGCCTGTTTTTGTTCAGGAAGTTTGGACTCTCAGAAGCTGAGATAACTCACACAGATACTGAATACTTAAGTGACTAACCTGCAGTAAGAACCCTGAATGCCCAAACAGGAGTAAGCTCCTCGATTAGCAATACTTTCTATGTGTTGTTACATAAATTACACAAGAATTAAGCGTGTCTGTGCAACTCTACTTGAAGTGGACACCTGCAAGTTTGTGCCTGGTTTCTTCCCTACTTTTCCCGTTGTGCCTTTCCTCTTGGTTAATTTTATTTTACATTCTTTCATTGTATGAAATGAAAAATGTTTTGAGTCAACTTGACTGTGCCATGGGGTACAGATTAAACATTTCTGGATGTGTCTGTGAGCCAAGGATGTTCCTAGATGACATTAACATTTGAATGAGTGGACTAAAAAAAGGAGATTGACCTTACCAATGTGGGTGGGCACCATCCAATTCATTGAGGGTCTGAATAGAACAAAGATGCAGAAGAAGGAAGAATTTGCCCTTTTGTTTTCTGTTTGCCTACTTGAGATGAAACTTAGTCATCCCCTGCTCTTGAACTAAACTGATATTTTTACTATTGGTTCCACCTTGTTCCAAGGCCTTCAAACTGAAACTAAAATTATGGCACCAGCTTTCCTCGGTCTCCAGCTTGCAGATAGCAGATTATGAGATTTCTCAGCCTTCATGGTTGCATGAGCCAATTTCTCATGATAAATATATTCATATATGTATATAAAATATTTACTGAATATATTATATATTCACACATATATAGGAATATATTATACATCTATCCTATTAAGTTTGTTTCTGTCTCTGGAGAACCCTGGTTAATACACAATAATAAAAAGTAACCATCAATGTAAGGATTTTTCTAGGCCCTGTGAGTACTTCTAGTAAATCATCAATTCTGAGATGGTTTTAAAAATTCTGACACAGATTTTAATGGAAAAAGAGAGACAATATGAAAAATCAAATGGGTACTATCCACCTAGAGGTGAAAACTACAAGAGAAAATCAAAAGAATTTCTAGAAATAAAACTAAGGTAACAGAAATAAAGGATGTCTTTGACAGGTCCGTCAGCGGACCTGATAGAAATGAGAAAAGAATCAGGGAACTTGAATATAGGCCAAAAAAACTTTCCAAATGGAAACACAAGGAGAAAGAAAAAGGAACTCAAATATTGAAAAATACATCCAAGATATCTGAAACAATATACAAAGTTGTGATTTTTTTTGGAATCAGGATACCAGAAGTAGAAGAAAGAGAAAAGTATTTGAAGGAATGAATGAGCAAAGTGCAAATGTGTTTCAAAAGTGGAACAGACCTGAAATTTTCCGTATTTCTTAAAGTTTGAAAATAATATAAAAAAAGACAATAAGATAGTACCAATGCCTTCATCTCTAGAAGAATGTAAAGGATATTCATATCACAGAGTATAACTATTTTCATATGTTTTTGCATATATGAAACTAACTTTAATAAGAAAAATGTGTTTTTTAATGCTTAGAGACTTTCTTTCACATGTCCTCTCCTACATTAACAACTTTCATGCAAATTATCCTACAATTTGAAAACTTAATTTACATTAAAAATAGGGCATAGGCTGACATGGAAATACAGACAACAACAACAAAACAGAGACTAAGTTTTTCACAACCTAACACTGGTCTCTTGATTCTAAGACCTATAACTTAAATATTTTTACATCATTAGTACTTGGTTCAGAGTTTACAGAATGGCTTAAACATTCAAAAACACTAAGGAAAATAAATAGTGAAATACCTTTCTAAGTCAGAGTTTAAATAAAATAAAAGTTTTGGGTTCTAGGAACCTACTTCCAGTTCCGCTAGTTTTCAAGTCTTTAATCTTACCCATAAATGTGTAGATAAATTTTAGATGTGAGTATAATGATATATTGTGCCTGAGTTGTTTCATATGAGGATTTGGTGACACAGCAAAAATTTGATAAATGTTGGTAAACTGTTTCAAAAAAAAATCTACTTCTCAAGCAGTATTGTTCCTTTGTAGATTAGTTCAATAGAACTCAAAAATCAAAATTAAGAAAAAAAAGCAGCATAACCTTGGAATTAAATAATCTTTCTTTAGTAAAAGTATAATATTTTACGTCCAAATACCAACTTATATGTCAGTAAAAAAAACTACTGTTAACAGTCCTTCTTTCTAATATTTTTGTTACGTTACTTGGATAGATAAGATTTCTTCATAATTCTAAAGTGTAATGAAATTGATTTTATAGATGAATGTACTGGGTGTGTATGAGTAAGTAGTAAGCACAGAAAGATGACTTGTTAGAAACAGCGAGGAAGGAAAGATATTCACAAGACAGAGAATGGCATGCATACAGCCATACAGCAGAAAAAAGAGAATATGGAAAAGAGTAAAGTTTTAGTAAATGTTGACCTATTAAGCATGGAAAGCATAACTAAATATATTTTAAACTTTTGAAAAAAGTATCAATGCAGTGTAAAGCATAAAAAGCCTACAATAACTTTTAGATACTATATTCTACACTATAGTGTGGAAACACTACTAATATAGACTGGGAACAGTTTTGGCTTATCTGTACAGTTCAAAAATCATTAGCAGCTTAATAGATTAGTACCCAAATTCAGTGAATATCTGTGTGGGCATGCATGTTATTCCAATATCTAAGCGTGTTTGTGTATGTGTGTGTATTTGTTTAAAGGTGTATTGGACTTTTAGAATAATCTAAGCCCTTATAAATTCGGGTCATATATATAATATGCATATGTTTTGTTTCGCTTTTTCACTTGACACTATAATACTTTATTTTATAAAATTATTTTAAATCTTCATTTCCAAACCTCCTTCTTTATAGTTCTTCATGCAGATATATACTACTATATTTAACAATTTCTTACTTTGAAATATTTACTTTATTTTCCCTTTTATTTTGTTAATTACTATGCAGCAAATGTCACTGCATACACCAATAAACCATATTTTTTTCCTTCCTGTCAGGAAGAAAATTCCTAGAAATGAAAATACCGGGTCAAGTGTATAACTACTTTAAAGACTTATCATGGAAAAGTTGCTTTCTAAATGCATTGCTATTTTATGTGACGGTGTTTTAAACAGAAATGATCTGTGCTTCAAAGAAAAAGCATAGTGCAATGTTTTCTAAAATAGTAGATTCTGGGGCTAGATAATGGTAATGTCATATGGGAAAGTCAGTGATTCTTTTCAGTCCATCTCACATGTGCATAAAGGCAGGAGAATTATAGAGCCAACTGTTTGGATAGTAAGACAAGATAATAATTCTCCTCATTTTAGCCAATTCTGAGGTCTTCAGCTTTCTGCATAAAACCTTCCTTGACTTTTACACACATCATTACAAATGTGCATTGAATCATTTCTTGATGCCCTATAGTGATTGTAGTTTATGGGATTTTCTACTTTTTTTTCTATGTATTCTACATTTTTTTTTTCAGTTACTTTCTGGCAAATGCTGGTGGAATGTGAATTTATTTCTGTATATTATGAGAGACTAATTTTACCTGTTTTAAAGAATTCAAAAGAAATCTACCTTTTGAAAATTGAATATCTGTGTATACAAAATATCTATAATAATCTCACAAATTCCACATTAAAAGGAAATTTCTGAATATTCCAATTACTCTTCAGTTTATTTAAGTATTTATATTGTCTGGCTTTGAAGAGAATTTGGCAAGTTAAAGCTTTTGCAAACAAAAGCAAATAGGCTGACTGAAAATTGCAAAGGAGATGAAGAGACACTTCTCAAAAGAAGACATGCAAGTGACCAGACAAGTGGAATCTAAACACTGAGTACAATGGACATAAAGATGGAAACAGTAGACATGGTGGACTATTATGGGGAGGAGGGAGAGAAGAAGAAAAGGGAATGTGCATTGAAAAACTACCCATCAGGCCTTATGCTTACTACCTGAGTAATGGAATCTGTTCCCTAAACCTCAGCACCGTGCAATATACTCATATAACAAACCTGCATGTGTATCTCCTGTATCTAAGAGAAAAGTTGAAATTAAAAACATTAAACGTAAAAAAACACAAAAAAAAACAACAAAAAAAGAAAACACAGGAAAAATGAAACGATGATAGTGATTATACATTTGTGGGGGCAAGAAAAAACTACTACCAACATTTTATATTGCATATATATAGAAATCCAACTAGATACATGCCTTATTCAAGTAATACTTTTTATTGAGTGCTGCAGTTTTTATTTGAATGTATCCTCTCTTACTGGGATACTTGCAACTGGAATAATGAAAATGAGACTATTGTATCCAAATTTCTATTCTCTTTGTTTCTCCTTTACTACTCTTCAATAAATTATCCACATTACAGCCAGAATAATTGTTTAGAAGTTGTGTTCGATCATATGATTCTTCTTATTTAAACCCTTACATGACTATCCAAAGCACTAAGGGGAAGTACAATCATGTTAATATTGCTTACAAAACCAGAGCAACAGGACTCTTTCTATTGTCCATGCCTCTTTTCTCATTGCCAGGTAATTTTTTTTACCCCTGCCCACACAACCCACTCTACCACCATGCTACTCCTTATCCAGAAATGTATTCATTACATTTAATTATTAATTTCTTCAAGATGTTTGTTTATAGTGCCGTTTTCTGGCAAATAATTTATGTCAGGAGTCCTTAACACTCTATCTTTATTTGGCTACATTCTACTCAACTTTTAGGGTTTGCCATAGATATCAGTTTTGCTGGGAAAAATACAAGCTGATTTTTACAAATCTGGAGTGAAATCCTTTTCTATTAGGACAAAACTATTCATATTCTATCATAGTGCTGATCACAGTATATTGAAATTGCATGTTACAGTGTATAAGCTGCTAGACTGTAAATTCTCTTAATGCCAGACAGCATCTGCAACAACAATTCACTACTTCACCCTATGTCCTAATGATGTTTGGTGTTATTAGCATTGTATAAATATTTGCTTAGTGAACAAACAAGTTAGAGAAGGCATTTTTTAGGTTTTACTTATTTATTTATTTATTTTGAGACAGAGTCTTGCTCTGTCGCCAGGCACCAGGCTGAAGTGCAGTGGCACGATCTCGGCTGACTGCAACCTCCGCCTCCCGGGTTCAAGCAATTCTCCTGCCTCAGCCTCCCAGGTAGCTGGGACAACAGGCACGCACCACCATGCCCAGCTAATTATTTTTTATATTTTTAGTAGAGACGGGGTTTCACCATGTTGTCCAGTATGGTCTAGATCTCTTGACCTCGTGATCTGCCCGCTTCAGCCTACCAAAGTGCTGGGATTACAGGACTGAGCCACCATGCCCGGCCTTTTGGATTCTTCAATTTGGAAATTCATAAGAATAAACCAATACAAAAAGAGGGAATTCTTCCGAAATCATTTTATGAGACCAACATCATCCTGATTCCAAAACCCGGCAGAGACTCAAAAAGAAAAGAAAACTTCAGGCCAATATCCATGATTTACATAGATGCAAAAATCTTCAATAAAATACTGACAAGCCGATTGCAACAGCACATCAAAAAGCTTATCCACCATGATCAAGTAGGCTTCATCCCGGGGATGCAAGGTTGGTTCAA
>NW_016107448.1:4505293-4527061 GCF_001604975.1 Cebus imitator
AGAAGATCAAACACCGCATGTTCTCACTCATAGGCGGGTGTTGAACAATGAGAACACATGGACACAGGGAGGGGAGCACTACACACTTGGGTCAGTTGGGGGGAAATAGGGGAGGGACGGGGGGTGTAGGGAGCTGGGGAGAGATAACAAGGGGAGAGATGCCAGATGTAGGTGATGGGGAGGAAGGCAACTAGTGTGTACCTATGCGACTAGTTTGCATGTTCTTCACATGTACCCCCAAACCTAAAACACAATAAAATAAATAAATGGGGAGAAAGAAAAAGAATGAACAATAAATATAAGAAGTAAAAATAGAGTGCAACAGGATTTCACAGTAATGACCTTTATTCCAGCAGGACTGTTTATGAATCCATGTATTAGTAGACACATAAATTACAAGTTGAAGGATAGAGTTTTGAAAATTTGAGAAGAGGAAAGGACATTCAGTAGAGAGAAGAAAGCATAAATAATAACCAAGAAGTGAGAAAAAGTAGAGAAGGGATAGGGAACAATAAATAGCAGATTGTTTTTCTAGATGTATTTTTTGAGGTTAATAAAATAAGTTTGAATGAAAAAAAAAAGAATAAACCATTGAAATTGTCAAATACAAAACATGATATGAGAAAAAAATACTAATTTTACTATATAGTTCACATTGGCATGAATGTAAGAAGTGAAATTCTGACATAAATTAACTTTTATTCTTTCTTACTGGGGAAACAAAACCCTTAGTCACTTTGTGTAAACAGAATTGAATCTATTTTTCTCAGCTCACATTCTTTTTCTGCTTTTATTTTCCAAACTATACTGATTCTCTTATGTTTGTCCCAACTGATTATTGATGCCTGTGTATGCACATAGGTTTCTTGTATTGGGACACTATCACATTGTGACTTGAGATAAAAATTGACATCAAAGTTGTGCAGAAACATGGAGACTGTGAGTTTCACTGGCTAAAGGCTATTCTTATTTATTCACTTTCACCTGGTATCATTCTGACAATGCTGTCATTTTTGTAGCTATTTTAAGAGAATGCTTTTCAATAGCACTAATAAAACTTACTAGAAATACTTCCTGGTCAGCCGATTGTTTCTGTTCTTTCCCTGGGTCTACCTTTAAGTTAGCACAAAATTCTCAGTGTGGAGTATGTATCAAATGCTTGAGTGATATTGACACAGTAATAAGATGAAAATGTAGCTAGAACATTGTTTTTGGGGAAGCTGAATGCTCTATCTCAATCCATTATTATGTCAATTCATTTATTTATAAACAAATTTATTCATTGAAAAAGTATATATTGAGCCCCTTTTTAGTGCTAAATATAATGAATAATTATTTTGATATACAAAAGAAGAATCCAAAGACATAATTAACCAACTTACTGTTACCCCTATGTCTATAATCAATTCCCCATGTAGAAATGGTGTAATCTTTTAAAATTAATTTTTTTACTTCCTACATTGCCTAAAATTAATCAGTAGCTTCCCATTGTTTCTGGAAAGAGAGGCAAAATTTTTATAATATGGCATAGTAACCTTAATTCTTTGATATTCACAAATCTCTGATTTGATCACTCACTAGTCTCTTACCCAGTGTACTGTTTATAGCAACATTGTTGTCTTTTCTATTTATTAAAGCAGTTCATTGTGTTCCTCTTCTTGGCCGTTTCCCAGGCCATTTTATTTACCTAGTATAATTTGCCCTGACTCTTTGAATGGCTGGCCACTTTTTATCCTTCTCATCTTTTTCCTAAAATTGTACCTTATAAGCAAAGCCATTCTTGACCACCTACACTAGTAATTTGCACCTTAATTTATTATGTAATTTTTGCTTGTGCATTTTCTTCATAACCCCTAATTATTTTGCTTCTTTACTATTTACTTATAGTCTTTCTTCCCCTAAGCTATGAAAATTCTACAATGGCAGGATACTTGTCTCTTTATATCCTTGGAGACTATAACAGTGATTTAAAAAAAGAAAAAAAATTAATACATGAATAAGTGCATAATGAATGAAAAGATTATATCCATATGTAATATTCTTTTTTTTGGGGGGGGGGATTTTACTAGAACTTCCTTTTGCATGGACCTGCATTAGGACTCTTCCAAACTAAAATAGACTACTTGCCCACTCTATTTTAAGGTAACAGTGTAGACCAACAAGAGTGGTAGCTTCCAGAATTATGTGATTAAAGTCGAGGTCTGAGTATTTATCTTAATGAATATCAAGTGCCTCAACAATGCCAAACATAATCTCACAACCTTATTTGTTCACTGCCCTATACTTCTTACATGCCTTTAAATATTATGAGAAAAACAAAAATTTCAAAAATAAATATACAAACAGAATTTTCAGATTATGTTTTAATCCTTGTGTTTTCTTTAGTTCAGTCTTTAACTTCATAGTACATTGAATGATTACTCTTCATTTTTATGGAATTGTTTTGTACATTCTCCCTGAAAAAACAGCTAAGAAATAGGCATTGCAAATGAAAATTTTTACTCACCAACAAATTTCCCCCTAAGAAAACCCAAATCTCCAATATCACAGTTTATAGAGAAATCTGTTGTGCTTGTGATGGCGCTAGCTTTCGAGTGTTCCATTCATCAAATCTTTAACACAAAACTTCTCAGCACTGGTGCGTTTTTTCTTCCACAGTGACAAAATAGATATTGCTGGGATCTATGGAATATTGGGTCGGTAAATCAGAAAACACTGGTCTGTTTTAAACAAAAATTAAGTTTTGAGTTCTTTTAGTTCTTTTCACTCCTCAGGCCAAAATGTGTGAATCATAGTTGATGAGAAATCCGACTTCTTTCCTCACATTCGATACTATTATGCCCTCCTAGCTTTTTGTCAAATCTGTCCTCTAATGGACTGCACATTATGTCCAAAAAGGTGAACTTTCAAAAAATATTATTACTCACTGACTGAAATACACTGTATTAGTAAAGGTTCTATTAGTCAAGCTTCTTCAGAGAAACAGAATACATGTGTGTTTGTGTGGTGTGCGTGCGTGTGAGTGTGTGTGTGTGTGTGTGTGTGTGTGTGTATAGAAACAGAGAGGAATTTTTTTATAAGAAATTGGCTCCCAAGATCTGCAGTTGGCAAGCTGGAGGTCTAGGAAAGTCAACAGTATAGTTTTGGTCCTAGACCATAGGCCTGAGGAGTAGCATAACGGATGGTGTAAGCTCTATTCTGAAGGTAGGAGAATAAGGTACAGCCTCAAAGTCATTTTATCAGAGAATGAATTAGCTCTTATTCAACCTTTTTATTCTATTCAAACCTCCAATGGATGGGACGGGGTCCCTCCACATTAAGAAAGGCAATCGGCTCTACTTAGTGGCCAAGTCAAATGTTAATCTCATTCAGACACACACAGACAAACCCATAATAATAATGAATAAAATATCAGGGTACTCTTCCGTGGCTCACGCCTATAATCCCAGCACTTTGGGATGCCAAGGAGGGCAAATCAAATGAGGTCAGGAGTTCAAGACCAGCCTGGCCAATGTGGTGAAACCTGGTCTCTACTAAAAATACAAAAATTAGCCAGCTGTGGTGGCGTACACATGTAATCCCAGCTACATGGGAGGCTGAGGCATGAGAATCGCTTGAACAGGAGGCAGAGGTTGCAGTGAGCCATGATTGCACCATTGCACTCCAGTCTGAAACTCCATCCAAAAAAAAAAAAAAAAAATCTGAATAGTTCATAGTCCATGGCCCGATCAAGTTGACCCGTAAAATTAATCACCACAGAGTGACATGCATATGTGATATGCAACAGCCTATGTTAATGGAAAATTTGTAAAGAGAAACAGCAGGGATGGAGCTCTCTAGGAAGAAACTCCCTGATGTCAACTAATTATTTTGAATATAAACATAAAGATATGGGGATTAAAGTGGACAAAGATTAAAAAAATAAAAAAATTTAGACAAAATGTTGATGGTTGATTATTCTTAGCAGGTTTTCTTATTTTATTTTACTTAATTTTATTTATTTATTTATTTATTTATTTTATTGTACTTTAGGTTCTGTGGTACATGTGCAGATCATGCAGGATTGTTGCATAGGTACCTACATGACAATGTGGTTTGCTGCCTCCATCCCCTGTCACCTATATCTGGCATTTCTCCCCACATTATCCCTCCCCAACCCCCCCACCCCGCAGTTGTCCCTTCCCTGGACCCCCCTAACAGACCCCAGTATGTGACGCTCCCCTCCCTGTGTCCATGTGTTCTCACTGTTCAACACCCACCTTTGAGTAAGAACATGCAGTGTTTGATTTCCTGTTTTTGTGTCAGTTTGGGTTTTCTAATTTTTCCTGTTTAAAGTTGTAATCTTGATTTTCTAAGTGAAGCATGAATTGAATTAAATAATAACTTAACTGAGGTTTCAGAAAAAAGCATGCATAAATATACACACACATATATATTTTTTAAATGGGTTTATGGAGTGACCTATTATATGCGATACGTAATAGTCTATGTTAATAAGAAATGTGTAGAGAGAAGCAACAGGGATAGAGCCTTCTATTCCTTTCCTCTACACACTATCAATGGTCTAATTTAGTTCAGATTCATACCTTTTTTTCTTCTTAATGTTTTAAAACATGTGGGTCAATCTTTCTTGCTTGCTTGCTTCCTCCCTTCCTCCCTCCCTTCTTCCTTACATCTCTCCTTCTCCCTTCCTTCCTCTCTTCCTACCTTTCTCCTTCTTCATCTTCTTTCTTTCCTTCCTTCCTTCCTCCCTTTCTTCCTTCCTTCCTTCCTTCTTCCTTACATCTCTCCTTCTCCCTTCCTTCCTCTCTTCCTACCTTTCTCCTTCTTCATCTTCTTTCTTTCCTTCCTTCCTTCCTCCCTTTCTTCCTTCCTTCCTTCCTTCCTTCCCTCTCCCTCCCTCCCTCCTTCCCTCCCTCCCTCCCTTCCTTCCTTCCTTCCCTCCCTCCCTCCCTCCCTCCCTCCCTCCCTCCCTCCCTTCCTTCCTTCCTTCCTTCCTTCCTTCCTTCCTTCCTTCCTTCCTTCCCTCCTTTCTTCCTTCCTCTCTCTCCCTCCCTCCCTCCCTTCCTTCCTTCCTTCCTTCCTCCTTTCCTTCCTTCCTTTCTTCCTTCCTCCTTTCCTTCTTTCCTTTCATTTCTTTCTGCTAGCTAACTGACAGAAGAGTTAAAGGGTAGAAATAGTTTTTTGAACAGCTCATATTTGAAATGATTTTGTCTGGATACAAATACGGATTTTCCTACATTCTCACAGAAAGCATTCTTTATTTATTATTATTTTTATTCTTCTTCATATTATATATTTTTTTACTGACATAATGTCTTACTACTATGCCTAAACTGGTCTTGAATAATTCCTGAGCTTAAGTAATCTTCCCATCTTGGCCTCCCAAATTGAGGGGATTACAGACATGAACCATGGCACCTGGCAGAATGAATTTTTATAAGACATCTGTGCCACAGTTACAAGCAAATTTAGGCAGATAATTTCGTAGAGGTGCTTAAATACAAACAATTCAGACAGTTTATTGGATTCCACCTAAGGCATATTTAGAAGAGTCATACATTAGAAAATATTTAGGAAAACTTGATATCAAATTGTGAAATTTGACTTAATATGCTATCATTTACATGTACCTTCTAGGTCAAAGGTTCATAACATTTTTCCAACCACGAAAACAGCTTATGAAAACCTCAAAATAAATCTACAAAATGCAATGCCAAGGCACTATAAATCCAACAAATATTGTTTAAATGTGGTAATCAAAATATGAGGGGGGAAACCTGTGATATATTTTTTATAGAAGTCATTGTAGTAGTGTATTACTCAGACCTCACAATTCAGGAGTGATCCAGCTGTGAGGAGCACAATGGGCTCGCAGTCTCCAGATGTCTCACTTTCAGAACCCATTAAGCATTCACACCAAGAGCTCTGCCTGGGCTGCTTGCAGACAGTGACCAAACACAGAGGAGACATAAAGCCAGGGCAATTTCCCCAACACCGGATCCTCTAATAACAATTCTTGCACTGTGGCTTCTTGTGGATCTGGCCAAAATTTTGATAAAAGTCCATTGTAGTCTGAGGCTTTTCTTATTATTGCTTCTTCTTTCCTTATCATTCCGTCTCCTTTGCTAAACTCCTTTTACAGTTTCACAATGCCTACTCTCCCTTATCTCTTCTTTATCCTTTGCATGCGTTTTCCCAAATAATTACTTTTTACTTTGAATTTGTTTTTGGTATGCCTTCTGGAGAACCCAAATCGGCACACTAATTAACTCATTACTAACTAGTCCACAATTTTATAGATATGTCACATATATGCAAGCCAGGAGTGTTGAAGGACCTCAGAAAAATTCTCTGATAAGCAAGGTTCTAGAATATTGGTAAGAAGGCATGATCAGTCTCATATCAAGTTTCTTTGTACTGAATTGTTAGAAACAAAATACTGCACTGCAGAAATGCTACAAAAATGTTTGGCACTTTCTTATTTATTTTACTTTTTTATGTCAATTTATTTATTCATTTATTTGATGGTGAAATAGAGGAATATTTACTTAGAGCCATTCATAATTTCTAGCATAAATACTATTGTACTCACCTTGGAATTTATAAATATCATTATAAATACATAGATTACATTTCTAATTTTTTTCTCTCTAATCATTCATTTAAATTTAGCCCTGAGTCTTTATTTTCTAAGTACTATCCATATGCACACTTACATGCACACAATACATTCTTTGCTAGTTTTTTAATCTCAGGGATTATAGTCACTTTGATCACTTTTTAGACAGGATGTTGAAGATTAGTGCATATTAGTCAATTTCCCAGAGAACAACAATAACCTTTTCTTATTTTCAAAAAGCATCTATGAAGAGATTGAAAGCAGCTACAGTTTGCTTTTTGTAGAGATGAATAATTCAGGTGTATGATGTCTAATGCTTTTATATTTGACAAAGTGGAACTTGAGAATTAGTTGAGATGTGGTCTCAGACAAATGCAACTAGCACTCAAGGAGGCAAAATTAGACTTCAAGGGGCTTTTATTTTTTACTTGTGACTGATTTCTTCTGTGAATTTAGTACCAACGGTTTTAGTCTAATTACTCACATTTAATGTACTAAATTTGAATCCTCTCTCCAAATTAGTAGAATCTATATTTTGTATTTTTTGAGGATCAATACAATATCCTCACTTCACAGTAACTTGACAGCTTAATCTAATAAGCTTTATCTTCATTTCCATTTAACTCCTCTGAAAGTTGACTATGAGGATCGGGGGAAATTGGTGAAAGCTGATGATTTCAGCATAAGCCAGTTCCTTTCTGGTAACAGAATACAAGTAAGAGACTGTCTTATGCTAAAATCATCAGCTCTGACCCCAGATTATGTGATGGATCTTAATCCATTTTTTTTTCTCCTATTGAAGCCAAGACCATTCTCATATTCAGCTTTACTTTCTGGACTTTCTCATAACCCTCTAGTCCTTCTTCTTTTGATTTATTTTACCATTTTTCCAAATGCTCATGCTTTAATGATTTCCTCTCTAGAATTTTCGACACATTTGCAAATCTCATTAAAATCTTCTTTTTTGATGTTCAATTAGGTACTTTGAATTGGTCCATATTATTGGATACAAATACATTGCTGTGCAGGTTGTATAAAAATCACGTTATCTGATATTCACAGTATCACACTGCTGTAGGTACCTCGATTAATAGCTAAGGACTTCTAAATATACTTGACAAGTAATGGAGATCAATAATACTTTTGAGCAGGATAAAGGTGTGACAGAAGCAATGTCTCTGCCAATATGTGTGTTGAAGTTCACAGCTTATGGAAGAGACATTATAATACTTAAGAAAATCAATTTGGCATCTGCTGTAATAGTCCAAAACTTACCGATTGTTTTATTATAGTCCAGGTGACACAGAGTTTATTTATTATTTTTTTTTTTTGCTTACTTCATCTAGACATGATGTCATTAATTGCCCCAGAAGTTCAAGATTCTGGAATGTTGGGACCTTAAATCTCAGAGGAGAAATATTCACTAAGTTACAATTACAGGGACAATATATCTCTTGAAGTGAAAGCAAGAAAGAATTTAATATTCCAGTCAATGCTTAACTGGAATAGGAAAAACAAAAACAAACAAACAAAAAACCAAACTAGCCCCTACTCTAAGAGGGCTGGCTTAATCTAGTGAACATACAGATGTCATATTTTTTCTGTTTATTTCCACCCCAACTAGCAAACGGAAAAAACATTTGCCTATAAGTTTAATGAACTATGCCAGCTAGTATGAAACAAGCAGTCACTTCTACCTACCAGGAAATCTATCCCATAATACAAATATTAAATCATATAGTTGTTCTTGATGAAAATACCTCCAATTAGTACTAAAAGACAGATTTTACCCCAAAAAGGAAGAAGAAAGAAAGGAAATCTTTTCTGAGGTAGCAGACAATGAAAATATTTGTTGAAGAGAAGTAAATGTCTTAGTATCACAGCCTGACACTGATTTTTGGTACTTCAGGAAAAAAAATGTAGCTAGAGATTTTTGACATACAGATAATTAAGTTTATACTTAAGGTCTAAACTTGGGAAAATTATTGCTTTAACACTATCTATAATTATTATTATAAAAACTGAGAAAATGAAACGACTCCTTCCAACTCAAGTGGACAAGAGATATAGGGCAGTGTGGTTCCCTCACAAGGGTCAGCACAGGACAAAAATGCCATAATGCATGAAGATTCAAATATGGAAATGAGAAAACCATTTTGTTTTAACTATTGAGTAGCTGAATGAAGCAATTGTATTATGAGAAATATTAGGATTATTTCTCTCTTTCTGACTCTAACCTGTCCTCTCTTTCTGTCTCTCTCTCTTTTTCTCTTCCTTTTTCCCTGTCTTCTCAATTTGCTGTATAACTGAACATATTTGATTTTATTTTGTGGGTTTCTTTTTTTTTTGCAACTCATATATAGTTAGTATACTATGGTGTGCTTATTATATTTCACTAGCTCTTAAAGTATTATTCTGTCAATTTCAAAAACAGGTATTCAAATGGGCTTTAATTAAAAGATAAAGAATCAAGAGTACAGTCTTTGAATTTCAGTTTAAAAACACTCCTTTGCTATACTATTACAAATGCACATAATAGATGATTTTCTTGAATAAGCTTTAACTTTATTATAGCTATGACTATAACTGTACTGTAATTTTACTGTAAGCTGTAACTTTCCTACAGCTTACTTAAGAAAATAATCAATTATGTGCATTTCTGTTTGTATTTCTACTACCCTTTAAAACAAAAACAAAATTCAGGATTATAAATTTGAATATTGTAGTGCTTGAACTAATGATGACTTCTGTTTGGTATGCCATGTTTAAAATTTTTTGCATATCTATTCAAAAGTCGCTTTAAGAAACATGTTCTGATAAGTGTGATAAACAGAACAATGCTAAACTTCAACTAAAACAATGTATGTGTGACATTTTACATATTAAGTAATGCAGGATCTATTCATCAGTAAAATATAAATTCCGTGAGTAGGCCACCTTTATTTGGATAGAGTCCTGCTAATTACGAAGGAAACAATTATTTCAATGGTTAGGAACAGCAGAATAATAATACTTTCATGTGAAGTCTTTTGTTTCAGGGACACAGTTAACATCTACCCATTAAATGACTTTCTCTAATAAATGGTATCATTAGTTTGAGTTGTTCAGCACTTGACTGTAAATAGTTATAATTGCATGGAAAGAAATTCATAAACAAGAACATTTAAGAAGCTTTTGATAGTACTGTTTCTAGCAATTAAAAATAAAAATTTAATTGTTCATCAACAAAGCTTTCCTCAATTAGAGGTCAAATTATCATCCTACTTAACTCACTAGATAATTTTCAGTTATATAATAATGAAACTATTAATCAAGGTACCTGGAAAAAGAAAACAACAACAACAAAAAATTAACCGATTATCAGAAGGGAAAGAGGATCATGATTTAAGACCCCAAATGAGATATATATAATAAAGTCCAAGAAATTATCCAAAGGGGACTTCCACCAAGATGGCTGAATAGAAACAGCTCCAGAGCACAGATCCCAGCGAAAGAAATGCAGAAAGAGACTGATTTCCAGCAGAAGTACGAGGTTCAACTCAATGAGACTGGTTGAACAGTGGGTATAGACCAAAGAGGGCAAACGGAAGCAGGGTGGAGTGCTGCCTTACCCGGGAAGTGCCACGGGCAGGAGGATCTCCCATCCTACCCAAGGGAGGCCATTGGGGACTTTCACAAGACACTCTGGCACTCTGGCTCAGATACCGTGCTTCTCCCATGGTCTTTACAGCCCACAGAGCAGGAGATTCCCACTGGGGCCAACAAGCCCTGTAGGTTTCCAGCACAAAAATGAGCTGCCATTTTAACCAGCACCGTGGATTTCCAGCACAAACCTGGACAGCCTGGTTTGATCAGTTTACCTGAATGTGAGGGAATGAGTGAATCCAAGCTGGAAAACACTCTTCAGGATATTATCCAGGAGAACTTCCCCAACCTAGCAAGGCAGGCCAACATTCATATCTAGGAAATACGGAGAACACCACAGAGATATTTCTCAAGAAGAGCAACGTAAGACACATAATCATCAGAATCACCAGGGTTGAAATGAAGAAAAAATGATAAGGGCAGCCAGAAAGGTTTGGTTACCCACAAAGGGAAGCCCATCAGACTCACAGTGGATTTCTCAGCAGAAACTTGACAAGGCAGAAGAGAGCGAGGCCCAATATTCAACATCCTTAAAGAAAAGAACTTTCGACCCAGGATTTCACACCCAGAAAAACTAAGCTCCATAAATGCAGGAGAAATGAAATCCTTTATGGACAAGCAATTGCTGAGAGATTTTGTCACTACCAGCCCTGCCTTACAAGAGCTCCTGAAGGAAGCACTAAACATGGAAAGGAACAAGCAGTACCAGCCACTGGAAAAAAGTACCAAATGGTAAAGACAATTGACACAATGAAGAAAGTGCATCAACTAACAGTCAAAATAACCAGCTAGCATCAAAATGGCAGGATCAAATTACACATAAAAATATTAACCTTAAATGTAAATGGGCTAAATGCCCCAATCAAAAGACACAGACTGGCAAATTCGATAGAGTCAGGACTCTTCAGTGTGCTGCATTCAGGAGACCCATTTCACATGCAAGGACACACATAGACTCCAAATAAAGAGATGGAGGAAGATTTACCAAGCAAATGGAGAACAAAACAAAAACAGGAGTTTCAATTTTAGTCTCTGATTAAACGGAATTTAAACCAACAAAAATCAAAAGAGGCAAAGAAAGGCATTACATAATGGTAAAGGGATCAATGCAACAAGAAAATCTAACTATCCTAAATATATATGCACCCAATACAGGAGCACCCAGATACATAAAGCAAGTTCTTAATGACCTACAAAGAGATTTAGACCCACACAATAATAGTGGGAGACTTTAACACTCCACTGTCAATATCAGATAGATCAATGAGACAGAAAATTAACAAGGATATACAGAACTCCAATTCAGATCTGGACCAAGCAAACCTAATAGAAATCTACAGAACTCTCCACCCTATATTCACAGAGTATGCATTCTTCTCAGAACCACATCACACATGTTCCAAAATTGACCAAATAATTGGAAGTAATCACTCCTCAGCAAATGCAAAAGAATGGAAATCATAACAACCAGTCTTTCACATCACAGTGCAATCAAGTTAGAACTCAGGAGTAAGAAAACCACTCAAACCTGCACAACTACATAGAAACTGAACAACCTGATCCTGAATGACTGCTGGATAAATAATGAAATGAAGGCAGAAATAAAGATGTTCTTTGAAACCAATGAGAATGAAGACACAACATACCAGAATCTCTAGGACACATTTAAACTAGTGTCTAGAGAGAAATTTATAGCACCAAATACCCACATTAGAAGGGAGGAAAGAACTAAAATCAAAACTTATCTTCACATTAATAAAAACAAGAGGAGTAATATCAAACAAATTCAAAAGCTAGCATAAGACAAGAAATGTCTAAGATCAGAGCAGAACTGAAGGAGATAGAGACGCAAAAAAATACCCTTTAGGAAATCAGTGAATCCAGGAGCTGGCTTTTTGAAAAGATCAACAAAATAAACAGACCACTAGCCAGGTTAATAAAAAATAAAAGAGTAGAATAGATGCAATAAAAAAAGATAAAGGGGATGTCACCACCAATTCCACAGAAATACAAACTACCATCAGAGATACTACAAACAACTCTACTCAATAAACCAGTAAATCTAGAAGAGATGGATAAATTCCTGGTCACTTACACCCTCCCAAGACTATTCCAGGAAGAGGTTGAATTCCTGAATAGACCAATAACAAGATCTGAAGTTGAGGCAGTTATTAATAGCCTACCAACCAAAAAAGTCCAGGTTTAGATGGGCTCAAAGCCAAATTCTACCAGACATACAAAAAAGAGCTGGTACCATTCCTTCTAAAAGTATTCCAAACAATACAGAAAGAGGGAATCCTCACTAACTCATTTATGAGTCCAACATCATCCTGATACCAAAACCTGGCAGAGACACAACTAAAGAAGAAAATTTCAGGCCAATATCCATGATAAACATCAATTTGAAAATCTTCAATAAAATACTGGCAAATCAAATGCAACAGCACATCAAAAAGCTTATCCCTCATGATCAAGTAGGCTTCATCTAGGAGATGCAAGGCTGGATCAACATATGCAAATATATAAATGTAATCCATCACATAAACAGAACCAAAGACTAAAACCACATGATTATCTCATCAACAAAATTCAACAGTCCTTTATACTAAAAACTCTCAATAAACTAGGTATTGATGGAATGTATCTCAAAATGATAAAAGCTGTTTATGAGAAACCCATAGCCAACATCATAGTGAATGGGAAAAAACTGGAAGCATTCCCTCTGAAAACTGACTCTAGACAAGGTTGCCTTCTCTCAACATTTATATTCAACATATTATTGGAAGTTCTAGCCAGAAAAATCAGGCAAGAAAAATAAATAAAGAATATTCAATTAGGGAAAGAAGCTAAATTGTCTCTATTTTTGGATGATACAATTGTATATTTACATGACCCCATCATCTCAGTGCAAAATCTCTTTAAGATGATAGGCAACTTCAGCAAAGTTTCAGGATACAAAATCAATGTGCAAAATTCACAAGAATGCCTGTACACAAATAACAGACAAACAGACCCGAATCATGAGTGAATTCCCATTCATAATTGTTCCAAAGAGAATAAGATACCTAGGAATACAATTAACAAAGGACAGGAAGGAACTCTTCAAGGAGAACTGCAAACCACTGCTCAAGGTAATAAGACAAACAGAAGGAAATACATTCCATGCTCATGGTTAGGCAGAATCAGTATGGTGTAAATGGCCATACTGGCCAAAGTAATTTACAGATTCAATACTATCCCCATCAAGCTACCAATGACCTTCTTCACAGAACTGAAAAAAAAACAGCTTATACTTGATATGGAACCACAAACGAGCCCACATAGCCAAGACAATCCTAAGTAAAAACAACAAAGCTGGAGGCAACATGCTATCTGACTTCAAACTATACTACAAGGTTACAGTCATCAAACAGCATGGTACTGGTAACAAAAGAGAGATATAGACCAATGGAACAGAACAGAGGCCTCAGAAGCAACACCACACATCTATAGCCATCTGATCTTTGGTAAACATGACAAAAGCAAGCAATGGGGAAAGGATTCCCTGTTTAATAAATGATGTTGGAAAACTGGCTAGCCATGTGCAGAAAGCTCAAATTGGACACCTTCCTGACACCTTACACTAAAATTAACTCCAGATGGATTAAGATTTAAACATAGACCTAATACCCTAAAAACCCTGGAAGAAAAGCTAGGCAATACCATTCAGGACAGGGACATCGGCAAGGACTTCATAACTAAAACACCAAAAGCAATGGCAACAAAATCCAAAATATACAAACGGGATCTAATTAAACTACAGAGCTTCTGTACAGCAAAAGAAACAATCATTAGAGTGAGCCAGCAACCAACAGAATGGGAAAAAAAAATTGTAAGGTACTCATTTGACAAAGGACTAATATCCAGAATCTACAAAGAACTAAAACAGGATTACAAGAAAAAACAAACAAACCCATCCAAAAGTGAGCAAAGAATATGAACTACACTTTTCAAGAGTAGACATTTATGAGGCCAACAAACATATGAAAAAATGCTCATCATCACTAGTCATTAGAGAAATGCAAATCAAAACCACATTGTGATACCATCTCATGCCAGTTACAATGGTGATCATTAAAATATCTGGAGACAACAGATGCTGGAGAGGATGTGGTGAAATAGGAACACTTTTACACTGCTGGTGGTAGTGTAAATTAGTTCAACCATTGTGGAAGACAGTGTGGCGATTCCTCAAGGACCTAGAAATACAAATTCCATTTGACCCAGCAATCCCATTACTGGGTATATAACCAAAGGATTATAAACCATTCTATTATAAAGACACATGGACATGTATGTTCATTGCAGCACTGTTTACAATAGCAAGGACCTGGAACCAACCCAAAGGTCCACCAATGATAGACTGGATAAAGAAAATGTATCACATATACACCATGGAATACTATGCAGCTATAACAAAGGATGAGTTAATGTCCTTTGCTGGGACAAAGATGAATTTGGAAATCATCATTCTCAGCAAACTGACACAAGAACTGAAAACCAAACACTGCATGTTCTCACTCATGGGTGGTTGTTGAACAATGAGAACACATGGACACCGGGAGGGGAACATCATACACTGGCATCTGCTGTGGGTGGAGTGGGGCTAGGGGAGGGAAAGCAGGGAATGGGGAGATTGCAGAGGGATAACATTAGGAGAAATACCTAATGTAGGTGATGGGGTGATGGATGCAGCAAACCACAATGGCATGTGTATACCTATGTAACAATCCTGCATGATCTGCACATGTATCCCAGAACTTAAGGTATAATGAAAAAAAAAAAGAAATTCCCCAAAGGCAATATAAAATCTTCAACATGGCCTGAAAGAAAATAAGACTTATCTTCCCATAATGTATGGCAGGATGCAAATAAACAACTTTTATGACTTTACTGATTCTATCATAATATATCTTGGCTCTTCATTCTATATTTATTTATTGTGCTCCTGGAAAATTTTATTCATTGTAAAAATTAAAAATCTGTTTTAAATGTAATTTTTGCTTTCTAAGGTGCTTGGAGATATGACTACTTTGAGGTTTTAGTTTCTTCTTCTGTGGATTAAAGAATTAAACTAGATACCCCGTAAGAATTTTGATTTAATTTGATTATTTTGGGAGTGTGGACAAAGCCTAGACACTATCCCTTTTAAAGAGTAGATGTCTCAGTTTTAGAACTATTTGGGCTGAAAGACAATCCATAAGTTGAATGCTTAGACTTGAAGAAAGAACTACAATTCAAATAAACTCATTTCAAAGAAATGAACACATACACATTTTTACATGTTTATATTTCTAAATATCTGATTGGATGATAGAGCTTAAGAAGAGCTGAGAGACTCAAGATACCTCTCTCTATTCTTTGTGGGCTACACTGGGCTCAACTCTTAAGAAACTGTAGTTTATATTTACTTACCTCACTCCTCTGTCCCTGGCCATTTTCCCATTTGCTATTGTGTTTTCCGTAAGTCCTAGTGGTTCAATTCACACACATCCCTTTTGTGTAGCATGCTCCGTTTTCAGTAGAAGTAAGAAAATCGTATAGTGGTGGCATGGCTTCTCGTCTTGGTCCATAAACAGTAAACCCCTGCCTACTCTTCCAGCCACATCTGGTGTCACCCACCCTCGTCTTTCAACATTTCACCTGCACTGAGTTTTCAGCCATTCTTCAGAAGTTCCAAGCTTTTTTCCATGCCAGAATCCTAGCCACTCCTTACAAGGCCAACCCCCTCCCTCAAATATACCGTTTTTATTTGGATAATTTATGTTAGACATCAGTGTAAATGCACATCTTAATTAAATATCCTCTATCATTATTTCTCAATACAGTGTTAGTCCATTTTCTGTCCCCATAAAATAATACTTCAGGCTGGGTAATTTATAATGAAGAGATATTAATTCAGCTTGCGGTTCTGGATGCAGGAGAGTCCACCATTGAGGGCCTAGAATCTGGTGAGGGCCTTGGGCCATTCCATCCCATGGTGGAAGAATAGAAGGAAGAAGGGTCAAGCAAATGTCTGTGAAAGAGAAGGGCAGCAGGGGCCCAGCTACCTTTATAATAATTCATTTTCAACCAGCTCCTTCATTGACCACATTCTTTTATGAGGGATCTGGTCTCATGACCTCTTCACTTCTTATTAGGTCCTTACCTTCCAATGCTGTTGTAAGATTGTTTCCAACACATGAACTTTTAAGGAACACATGAAAACCATAGAATGTAATATATTACAGTCATTAATTATATAATTATTTAGAATTAAAACTATACCCACATATATTAATGTATTATTGACTATCTCTTCCAACTTGACAGAAAATGTATGGGTAAGAGAATATGAAAATCTTTTTTTCTAGTTAATATCCAGTGCCCAACAAAGTATCTTATCAATTGGAAAGGCAAGGAATGAGAACTGCATATGTATGAAACCTAACTTTAAATAAATTTTACTCTTTTGTACAACCCATACACACCTTTTCTTTTCCTGATTCTGTGCTGATAGGTCTTCCCTCAATTTCATCTGCTTATATAGATATTTGATAATAGTTTGCTTTGATCAACTGTAGCTGAAAAATTTAACATTCAGCTGCAGGCTAGTCAGGCTGAACACGGACAGGAGGATTCAAACTCTCATCTGGACATTTCTGTGATTTCCCATATTAGACTTTTTCCCCTCATTCTATCTCACACTAACCTACCGGGTATGACTTCCAGAAAATTGTTTTAGTTTATTTTTCCTGATGAGAAATTTACATAATGTATGAAGCATTTTCACAGCTCCTTTACAATTGATTCAGCTTCTCCAGTGTCTGGGGTTTGTCTTAACCCCAATCCAAGTTACTGTTTCACTGATAGCCTTTATCTGTACTGCCTTGCAGTCCATACAATAGTCTACATAGCCACTGTTGTTATCAATTGATTAGTAAACTAATTCGATAAATAGATAATAAATAACTTACATATTGCCATACCCTTTTGCTAGATATTTGGCATAGAAAAAAAGTGCAAAAATGAGAAATGTGAAAATAAATGAGTTCCATAGAAAATAAAATCTACCAAAAAGTTAGAGATGAACTGAGACTGTAATGCATGCTTAATCTGAGAATTAAGAAACAAATTGGAATTCTTCAGGAGTCAAAGTTCATAGTAAATTTATGCAAAGCAGAGGTTAAAACCATGATTAAAGGCATAGATAAAAAGTTAACAAATGCAATCGAGAAACGTACCTGTTACCATCAATTAAAAGCCATTAGTGACCAATGGGCAGTTAAAAATAAATCATAAACTGGTGACAGAGTACTAATGAGGAATTTGAACAGGCAATAACATAAACAGATCTCTATGTAGAAATATTAAATTAGCAAACATAGTGTTGGAAATGTAAGCTGGGCTGGAAAAAGACTTCAGCAAAAAAGATGAGGACAATGAGTTGCAATAGTACAGGTAGAAATGTGGAGGTTCTGAGATATGGCAGTGGGTATGGGAATCAACAAGAGGGTATTGTATTAGTCCATTCTCACGCTACTATAAAAGACTGCCTGAGACCTGGTAACTTATAAATGAAAGAGGTTTGATTGACTCACAGTTCTGCATGGCTGGGAAGGTCTCAGGGAACTTACAATCATGGCAGAAGGGGAAGCAAACATGTCCTTCTTCACATAATGACAGGATGGAGGAGTGCATAACAAAAGGGGGAAAAGCTTTTTGTAAAACCACCAGATCTTGTGAAAACGTACCATCATGAGAATAGTATGGGGGAAACTGCCCCCATGATTCAATTACCTCCTACCAGGTCCCTCCCATGACACATGGGGATTATGAGAATTACAATTCAAGATGAGATTTCAGTGGGAATACAGGCAAACCATTTCATATATATATTCAGAAATATAAAGAATATTTAATCAGGAAAACTTGATAATTAATCATATTTGAAGAATATCGGGGAGAATGGAACAGAGCAATCTCAGTCCTCTCACTTGGGGAAAAATGGTGGATGATAATAGCACTAAAAACAAAATTTTAAAAAATATCATACTTTACGTATACCAATAAATATTGCAGTTTTTTTCTTTATGTTGAATTTTAGATGGTGTGACACAATCAGGTAGATAGGTTGGATAGACAGTTAGACTTATACATCTGTGTTCTGAACATGAATATGAATATGAAGTCATTGGCTTTTAGGAATAAAGCTTAAACAGCTTAGAAGCTCATTGAGAGAAAGGCTACAAATGAAATATGAAAACATTGGTGAAAACCAAACATTCAGTAAACCTATATTTTAAGGGCTCAACATAGGAAGAGGAGCACTTACTTGGATTAAAGTGGACTACCGTATAGGAGGACACCCAGACAGAAGTACTAGGAACTCGCTGGTGGAGCTATGTTCTAAGAGGGAATCTTTAATTCAGACCTAAAACACAGTAGTAGCTCAAATCCTTCCCATTTTAAAAATATCAGGTTTAAATTCCATTTTTTCTAGAGAGAAAGCCTTCACTTAACATAACAAAGTAAAATGTTTCTGTTCTGCAAGTTCCAAGTCTCCAACTATGTCATATTGTCTTTAAAAAATGTGTAAGAATTTAAAGATTTATTTTATATTCCCTAAATTAGATTATACAAACAGTGGAAGAAGATGTCATGTTTCTTTTATATGTACAATATTATCAGATATATATAAGTCATAATTACTCTTTCATAAATGTTTATATGTATATATATATTTGATTTTAGAACTTTGTTATTAGAAGAGTGTAAACAAAATTAATTGCTTAGCACTCCTTCTTGGCTACAATAAATTTGGTCTAAATATATACATGTATGTATAATGGGGTGTTACCTTTCAATGATATTTCTGACATTTTATCTACTAATTACCTTATTTAATCAAAGTATATTAGGAGATATCATTTAATTTAGAATTCTGCAACTGTGCAATATCTTAATGGAGAGAGTCTCTATCTAGATCATGGGTGCTTTTCCAGACCAGTTGAATTTCTTTGAGAAGAAAAAAATATCCTAGCATGTCAAAGATTTTTAATTTTTTTTATGGAAATCCAACACCAGTACCAAATCTGTTTTCCTATCCAAACTCACATGGAATAAACAGTAGTGTAATGGGAAATTAGAGAGTATCTAGAACCATGTTAATAGTTGTTGTAGTTTCATTATTCCAGTTATAATTTCCTAAATATGCTTAGAAATAATGTTGTTGATGGCGTAGATCCCCCTTTTCCTCCAAAATTTGTTAAGTCATTAGACTAGGATTTCTGAATCTTGCTTGAAAAATGTTATGACACAGGCATCTTGTCCATAATGAAATTAAACTATCATTATTCTTAATCCAAATAAGAAAAATTTCATTTGTAATATTCTGCAAAAATAATAAGAAAATGATTTTGACACTGACTAATGAAAGAAACTAGAATGAAAATCAAATAAGAGGAAAGGTGAAAGAAAAGGGGCACAGAACTATAAAGATCCAGTTTATTTAAATTAACCATTACATAAATTTAAGAGACATCCCTTAATTGTAAGATTACTTGAGATTAAAATTTTAATTAGTTTTTATCTTTAATAAAGATAGTACTTAAACCTTTAATACTAGGATCTCAAAGCCAATTAACAGACAAATCCCCAATTTTCCTATGAAAGAATGTACACACATTTGCTTCCTCATTTACAGTTAGAACCAGGGTGGTACAGAGAGATTTATTGTAAATCATATTATGAAACATAAGAATGTGTCAGCATGACACATGGTCCTCAGTTCTTAAATCAGCACTCAAAATTGTCTTATAATCTAATAATAAAATAGCATGTTATTATTAAAAATTGACTATTTCATGGTTAATTATATGACTTTTGGTGGAAAATACACTGAGTTCAACTTTAAGCTTTGAAAATTCTGTGATATAGAATCTTTGGCAGGTTATGTAACCAAAAACTTCAGTTACTTCATATAAAAATAGACATCATAGAACATTTTCAAGGAGGTATTTTAAGTATAGAATGAGATAATGACTTGAAATACTTAGAATATCACTACATATTAGGTGTTATAATATTAGTAATAAGATTAAAAGACAGGGAAGAGATATAATAACTGAAAATGACAATGAAGTTTTGAATATGGAGGTCCACAAATTACAGTGGTTCAACTTAATAACTTTTAGACTTTGCAATGGTGTAAAAGTGATACAAATTTAGTATAAATTGTACTTTGAGTATCTATACAAGCATTCTGTTTTTCACTTAAGTACAGTATTCAATAAATTCCATGAGATATTCAACAGTATATTGTAAAATAGCCTCTGTGTAAGATTATTTTGCCCAGCTTAAAGTGTTCTGAGCACTTTTAAGGTAGGATAGGCTAAGCTATGATGTTCAATAAGTTAGATGTACTAAATGCATTTTCAATTTATGATATTTTCAAATTACAATGGCTTTAATGAAATGAGACCTGATTGTAAGTGGATGAGCATTATATACATATATTATATATATACATGTGTATATTATATTTATGCATATATACATGTATATATTATATTTGTGTATATATAATATACACATGTATATATATTATATATGTGTATATAATATACATATATGTCTGTGAACACATATATATGTATATATGTATAACTATGAACACATATCTATATACATATATTTATATAGATAGATCTGTATTAATTTGTCTATTATCTAGAGAGGCCAATGCAAATTTAGAGATAGGTATTAATACAGTTATATTCATTGTCAGGCAGTTGTAAATATAATCTTTCAAGAATTTAAAATTAGTGAAACTGTAATTCTTAGCATGTAGAAAGTATAAAAAACCAACAAAACACTTATGGTTTTCGCTATGCTCGGAACAGCTGCATCAGGCAAAAAAGCAATAGCTAAAGCTAAGATATACTATAGCCAGGGACTCTAATAGAACCTCCACATAAAAATGAGACATCATAGCGTTACAAAGCTTACCAAAGTATGTATAAAAAATCAACTCCACTATTCCTAAAAATACAACAAATACAATTACCTATCTAAAACCTATTTCTATGTTAAGGCAAAAAATGTCCCTTTGAGAATTTATAACCACAACTATGCCTTATCACCTTTGCATTTTCAATTGATGTTTCCCATGTAATTTTTTTTTTTTAATCTCAGATAATTTAACTTAAAATGATTTGAGTCAGGGCAATCTTTAGATTACTTTTAGAAATTTCATTAAACAACCCTGGCAGAACTTTACTTCAAAACATGCTTCAAATATTAGACAAAATTTCAAGGAAAACAAAAGCTTAGAGTCAACAATCAGAAAATAAATAGGCGGGGGGGTGATCCAAGATGGCCGTTTAGGAACAGCTCAGGATTGCAGCTCCCAGTGAAAGCGCAGAGGGTGAGTGGACGCCGTGTTTTTATTGCCCACAGACTAGGAAATTCCCGGGCAGAGG
>NW_016107448.1:4532806-4571953 GCF_001604975.1 Cebus imitator
AAAAAAAAAAAAAAAAAAAAGAAAGAAAATAAATAGGCTTTTGCAATTCAGATTATGGAATTATAGAAATGAATTTTAAAATATGCACATAAGATATATCAAAGATAAAGCAAAAATGTCAAATATAATCAGGTGACATGTAAATGTGAAAAAGAAGCAAATGTAAGTTTTGAATGTAAAAATTAAAATTGTAATAAATATAAACCCAATATATGGTTTAACTAGCAGATTATTCACGTTGAAGAGAAAATTAGGGAAATACAGAGGTATGTCAGAAGTATTTATTTAGGACATGACATAAGTAAAATGTTGAAATAGGAGTTCCCAATGTTTGTCCCTTCAGAAAACATCAACTTGAACCACTAACTGTACTAATATAGCTTCACAAAAGTTATGGAATCCAGGTGAGAGATTGTAGCTCCTGGTGCAGCACAGAAATAAAGAAGAGATGTACCAAAGAGGGTAGGAAAAACAGTTTCACATTACCTATGTCACCTCATCACAAGCATGAAGTGAGATGTCCTCAGTGTTGGAAAACAGGAGTAAAATGAGCACGCGACTTTGCCGCTTACTCTAGCATAGGACCCACTCCTGTAAACATGATCACCAGGACAACACCTCTGGCTCTAGGCTCCAGCCCCTGAATCCGAAGTCTTCAGGCCTGCTCTAGTGCTACAATAGCCGAGATTTGTAATATGATTAAGTGTCAATTGATGGGTGAATGGATAAAGTGAGGTCTATATATAAAATGGAATATTAGGTAGCCCTAAAAAAGAAGGAACTTCTGCCATCTGTGCTGATAGATGAAGCTGCAAGGCATTATGTAAATATGAAATAAGTCACAGAAAGGCAAATACTGCATGGTCTCACTAATACATGAAATCTCAAAAAGTCAAACTCAGAAACAAAGTAGAATGGTGGTTGCCACAGATTGAGGGGTGGGGAAAATGGGGAGATGTTGGTCAAAGGGTACAAAATATCAGTTATGCAAGATGAGTAAATTCTGCAGCTCCAATGTACAGCATAGTGATTATAGTATATTATGTTGTGTAATATTCTTGACATTTAGTACAAGTAGATTTAAAATGTTCTCACCACACACACACAAGCACACAGATAACTATCTGATAAATATGTTAATTAGCATGATTGTGGTTATTATTTCACAATGTGTATGTATATCAAATCATTACATTGGACAACTTAAATATATACAATTTTTATATATCAAACCTAAAATGAGCTGAAAATAAAATTAAAAGGAAGTAACTACCCAAAGATATCCTTTCAAAGGAAAATTACTCTCAATACCTAATTGTATGAAGTAAATCTTTTATTAAAGACAAAATGTTTAATTCCATGGGAAGATATAATAACTATTATATTTTTTTATTAATACAATATAGAGTCTCAAAATATATAAAGTAAATGTTAATTGGTTCACCAAAATAAATTTTAAAACACTACCTTTGTGTGAGATTTTAAAACTACTCTTTTGGTAATTGACACGGCAAGCAGATAGCTTTATAACTATTTTATTCTATTTCAGTTTCACGTATTAAGTCATGAACCACTACAGAGCACAAGCTTTTTTAAGGGCTTTGATGTAGTATAAAAATACATTCCACTTAAAAAGTAGTTTTTCTTCTGCATTTCTGTGTTCCTTTTTCATAACTATTTCCAGAAAAAATTCAACATTACTTTACACAGTAGTGGTACTACAAAGAATAGAACATCCAGTTCTGATCATGTGTGCTTTTCAAACATAATTATGATTCAAAGTGAAGCAAATATCCAAAAATATCCTATCAGGAAATTTAAATAAGATAAAGAATTATAACTAAACTAAAATTGGGATACCTATAATTCTATCTTAGTTTGAAAATCTTAATGCTTTTAAAAAAGATGAGATCATCTTTAACAACTATTTATATGCAAACATACATATTCATATATGTGTATATATATTTATGTGCCTGTATACACACATATGTATATGTATGTATATGTGAGTGGATATACATAAATAAAGATGAATAGCTGTTTGTAATTTGAGTATAAATTAACAATACAATGTGACAACAAAAATTCTAATGAAAGTATATCCTTTATCAAGGAAAGTAGATTTCTCAGTATACAGACATGCATACTAGTCTCATACAATTTCAAGCATGGAGAAATGTGACAATAGGTTGTTCATGATGATGTATTTAAGAAGGCAGTAGAGAAACCAGAACATTTTGGTTATTACAAAAATATGAATGAAGCATTAACCAGAGGCAGGCTGCATACCATGTGAATGGCTGTAACACACACATATAATTAATGCATAAAATGAAACATACTTTTTGTCTTTTAAGAAAATACAGTGTATGCTGGATGCAGGGACTGATAAGCAGACTGATGTGGGATAGTGACTCCCTTAATAAATTATATTGCTGACTCATTTAATTAATACTATATCTGTCTGCCTATTATACATACTTTCTGTTGTGGAGAAATAAAACTTGAAACAGTTATCTAATATGGGAAAGGTGTCATATGCACAAATGGGTTATAGCCACATTAAAAGTGATCAGTAATGGTTAAGTACAGGTGAAATAGATGAGTACATTGAATAGAGAAGTAAATAAATTGTATGAAATAGTTCCTGCAGAAGACAGCATTTGGAAACAGACCTGGAAGGATGCGTATGGTTTGGCTATAACAAAAAGAAAAGTTAAAAAAAAAATCCTAGGAAAGGAAATTTTAAAATTTTAAACAAAAGGACTTGGGGAACCACTGTACACATGATAAACAGAACAGTGGAGAATATTAGACAAGTCAAACTGAATTTTGATTGCAAAGATAGTTTATATTTCTCTAATGAATCAGCATGTTTTTGAAACAGAAGAGTAAAGTATCAGAATTTTGCTTCAATTAAATCAGTGTAATTGTGGATATATTTATTTGGACATGATGGAATTTTTCAAAAGATGAATTTAGAAACCAGATGGGTAGGATATTGGGCAGAGAAAATAGCAACCAGGATAGAGAGACTGATTTGAGGATTGGAATAATAAGATTCAGAAATTACTTCATTGTGAAATATAATGAGGAAGCAGAATCAAATTAGAGTTTGGGGCCAACTGGGAAGTTATTGATAGAAGAAACAGCTTGTGGAAGAGAGAAGTTATCGGGAAATAGATTGGTTAATACTGGGAAAACAGGGTGGTTTTGTCAAAGTGAATATATTATTCAGTGATTTGGGCATGTAGTCCTATAGTAATAGAGTTGCCCCAAGCAGAAGCTATTAATTTTTACACCTTAAATTTGTCAAAGGGGAATGCAGATAAATAGATTTGTGATAATAACCTTGGACCAAGCCAATATTTTATTATAATTCAGAAAAAAAAACAAAAGTGTTGGGTCAGAATCAGATGTCATAGAAATAGAATCTACAAGAAAACATTTCTTTTATAGGAAGGGAACATATTTAAAAATTGCTGGAAATTTGGTATAAATCTTAGAATGGAAACAGTAGCTTGTAATAGGATGTTTTCTCAAATTTGGCAGAACAGCTCCTACTCAGAGACTGTAACCAGTAGCAGTATGTCTTTTGAAAACTATTAGTGGGCAAAGAAAAAATACATGTCACATGATGCTTCACCTGCTTCCATTCTATAAACACACCTAGATTTTGTTAAGTTTGTATGTCCATAGCAAAATAAAGTGGGACATGTGGCTTATATGTGGTCTTTTTCTGTTAAACTGTAAGTAATTGGAAATGCTGCAAGGAAACTGAAATAACTAGTGACAAAACATTACAGTAAAACTTTGTTATAAAAACTCTTGAGTTAAATAGGAAAAGATGATCAGAAGAGAAATTAGAAAGAGCTAGTTGCACTCTCATACTGGCTGATAGATCATACATATTTATATTATCTCCATAGTTATAGTACTAGTAACAGTAAACTTTACAGAATATTTAGAGGAAAACAAATCATTGGAGAGTTAATTGAAATTCTAGGAAACTTATGAAAATGTTACAAATTGTTTTGCTGATGAGCAGAGTAGAAGCAGTGTCTTACCATACGTACATAGGTGAATTTACCTGAGGAAAATTTTTCTCTGCTCTTGCATGTGCTATTGAGGGGGACTTTCTGGTAAATAAGAAACAATTTATTGCTGCTTGGTAGATTACAAAAATAACGACAATAATTTTCAGTTTGCTTACTATTGGGGGTCGAATCTACTTTTCTACACCTTGAATTTGGCTGGTCTTGGAAATTGCTTTGTGACATGGCACATGTTTCAATCCAATACCTCGAGAGAACTTCCAAAAATCCCATCTTCTGACTGTTTGAACCTGGGGACTATCATGTGGAGAAGCTGGCTGGATGATGACAGACAAAAGCAAAGTCATTCCTGTTGTAGCCAACACTCCACTAAGTACCAGACTATTGACTGACATTGCATGAATGATTGTAACAGAGATTTGCTATTTTGACTACATCAGAAGAACCATGCAGCCAACCAACTCAACAGGGACCAAAATAAAATGTTATTTTCTTAAGCTGTTAATGTTGTGCCGATTTGCTGTGCAGCAGAGCCTAATAAAAACATAAATGACTTCCTGTATTTATACAATATGTTTTTGTACTCATCAGTCGGTGTCTTTGTTTCTGAACATCTTAGCTAATTCTTATTTTACATGATGTTCTTTCACGTTTGATGATAGTGTTTGTACATCTAAGTTGTTTGTATTCACATAAACTTCATTCAAACTGGGTTGAATAATAGGCATAGGTGTAACAATTCAAACAGTCAAACAATGAAAAAAATGACATTTTGAGGAAATGAATTATTTTTCATGGAAATTTGTCTTAAGAAACTCTAGAAGGAGTCACGGAAAAAAAAATAAAAGGATGACATAATCTGGATCTCAAATGAAAATGTTTATACAGGCTGGAAAAGTAATAGAATTGTATGTATATAATCAAAAATGACAAATCAACTGGAAGTTTAGTCAACTTTGAGCAGGAGAAAACTAATATCTTGCTAAATTGTGAGCTTGAGTGCCCGGATTTTCTGATGTTTTGAATAAAATATGAATTTTATTCACAATCAATTGAATTTTAAATGTTAGCATTTAGTTCAAAGTGTTCATTGATAGTTCCAATAACAGAATTTTGAACACTACAATCAGAAGTTGGAATAAGTGTGTGTGTGTAGAAACAACATAGTCTGCTTTGTGACATAAAAATCCTTGGATCCTATAAAGTACTGCAAAAATACATAGGGTTATTTGGTAAAAGTGTTCTATAATGGAATGAAATAGGTATTAAGAGTCTAGTAGAACATGCATTTAACTGCATTTGTGTCATTAACAATGCTTTGTAACCACCTTTTCTTTTCCTTCAGGAAGGAGAAAAATAGGAGTAATGATGAGGGCTTATAAAATAATGAATCCTAGGGAACAGGCTGCTTGCTTTGTTTACAATATGCTAAAATGATTAAGCCAAAGACAACTCAAAAACTACTACGTGTTGAATGCAGATATTATAAAATTTAATTTTACTCAAGGAGATAAAATTTTAGTTTTCACATATTTCAGATAATACACACACACACACACACACAGACACACACACACAGACACACACACACACTAACATATATGCTCTTTATACCTAAGATAAAGGATTAGAAGACTTGCAAGTGGTCATTGCAGTGGTCTTAAAATTTCAAGTAAGGTCCTCAAATTATGAGACTTGGGAAGAAAGTGTATGAGATAATATTTCTAATCAATTTTATCATTTTCTTCAAGATAAAATTCAAGGTGGTGACAAGGTCCCCTATTATCTGGTTCCTGCTTATCTCTCCAGTCTTATATCTTGCTAAAGTAACAGTCAAAATATTATCTTTTATCAACTAATTGCTGCCTCCTTTAAAAAATCACCACCACACCACATGTGTTCTTATTTCTGGAACTTTGTACTTGAAGTTTCTTCAGTTAGATATCTATGTAGAAGTATGTGCTATTTTTCACAAATGTTCTGTCCTTGTGTGAGAAAATATTATATGTATATATCCATATTCCAATCATTTCAGACTTAGTCATGTGACTTACTTTAGCCATTGAAATATAAACAAAAGTGACTACATGAGTAAAAGTAGTGTCTGAGGTTTCCAGGTTTTCTTTACACTGTACCTCTGACTGTAGAGGAACATGTCAATATGTAGCCTCTATCTGCTTTGCTCTTTGAGTGATGATCATAAGTATAAACCTTTTGGAAACACTCTATGAAAACACAGTGTAAGCAATAAACCAATTTTGTTGCTTTCAATCACTGAGATTTTTAGGTTACATATTCATTTGCTATTTACTACAATAAAATATAACCTATTCTGACTGACATTCTGTCTCTCCCCACATATTATGTCCACCATTTTTATGACAAATTATTGCTTATTCTTTAAGTCTATATTTATGCATTTTCTTGAAGAAGTCTACTGGATCCCTGATTCCTGGGTTAATTGTCCATCTTATATCCTCCTAATATATATATTATTTATGTAACCTATATCATTTATAATTAGACCTATACCATCTGAGAGTGTCTGTTATTACATAGATTTTAATTGATAAATATTAATGTTGATAAACATTACTAATAACAATTTAAATGAGGGGAAAACGTGAACATTTTCTATGATTAAATTCACCATGGCCCCAAGCCTATGGTATAGTTGGTCAACTGGGAGAATAAATAATGAGAAATAAATTTCTGACAGAGGAACCTTATCTACAATTATTTTAAACCCTAGGCATTTGCTATCAAGTTAATACCATAACTCTGTAAATGTATTTCAAATTTTATGGGTTCTCAGAAACAGAAAATTTGCCTCAAATTGTTGACTTTTGCCTTTACTTGAATCCGTGTTACCTGGTTCAAAAAGAAAGAAAGAGGAAGATAAAACAGAAAAAGTTTTTACTGAAGGAATCTGGTAAGAGAAAGATAGGATGTGCACATTATGAAAGCACAGAGGAGTCCATGCAACCTCGCTGCAGATTCTACTTCTGGATTTTTTTTTTAAATTTCAAATGTGTAAATGGAAAAGGATTTAAGGAATGTTTTGCTGCAAACAAAACTGATCTCTTTGCAATCTGTGACAAGGCAAAGGACTAGTTTGTGAGTAACTCTTAGGTTATTGGTACTTGGGCATTCATGATGCAATGTAAAGATTAAGGTTCACAGAATAACAAAAGGATTTGGGGAGCATGCCCTCATATCAGGATTTGTCGAATTTATAACTGTATTTACCTATCACATGCAATTCAAATATTAGCCAATAAACTATACCCAATAACAAAGCACCAAATGTACACATATTTTTAGTTATTGGTGGCAAAATATTGCCTCAGAAGCTATCTAGAAAACTGAGCCCAATAAACATAAATTTTTATGAAACTAATTTGAATTTTAGAAAAATCTTAACAAAACATCCCTGAGTGTATATGTCAGTAATATTTTTTCCTTAAGAATAGTGTGTAAATCATAATGAACAAAATCAAATTAATAAAAACAAACATGGATTTAACTTTTGGAGTAACAAATAACATGTTTTGTGCTACAATTAGAATTTTAAAAGTAGGAAAATTTTCAGGCAGCGGAAGACTCTTGCGTTTTTACTGAAGAGAAGAAGAGAAACTTCTATTAATTTTGGCTCTCTCAAAAATCAATAATTGGAGTTTCAATATTTCTTTGAGGGAGTCTGAATCCTTTTTCTGTCTGTCCAAAGAAATAAGCTTCCCGTGATCTCTGTCATATAATTTACAGGTTGTTGGCTTGAGACATTGGGGCAGTAAGTCAATAATCTCTTTTGAAAATCCTGCTGAGACTGGGGATCATCTAATACAAGGCATGCAATCAGAATCAGTCCGCTATTTAGGAGCAATGTTCCTTTCCCTTGCCAGAGCCACCACCTGCAATAATTTCCCTAGAGTTTCTCAGTTTGTCATCAACACTCACTGGGGGATAAGAAATAAAAGACTTTAAACCTCTGAGGAATTGTTGGTATGCAATGTTTCAATTGTCTTGTTTCAGCATAAGGAAAAACGGGAGAAAGAGCTTGTTCTGGTTGGATGCTAAGGATAAATGATATGAATCAAAAGTAAGTAACAACTTTCATACTCTACAAGCACACTCTCATATTAACAAAGGCTCCCGTTTTTAAGGTTGCTAATGTATTGCCAATATTCTCGTATTTCACCTCTTTATCTACTNAAAAAAAAAAAAAAAAAAAAAGAAAAAATTAGAGTCTCTAAGCAATTGTATAGGCTGGATTAATTAATGTAATTTGCAGAAGTCCTTGCTTTAAGCTTTTAAACTGTTATTTTAGATACAGTTATAAATAAATTGGTTTTGATTTATTTTTCTGTGAGAATATAAAAGAAATAAATTATATAGGGCATTGCTGTTGTCCTGCTCATTGCAAAAGCTCCAGGAAATTGCTGGGTCACATTGTTGACACCAATGTAATTGTTGAGTTGTCAAAATGACCATGAATCATAAATGAAGATAAAAGTTCATTTAAAAATATTATTAACATTTTTTAAAAGAGACGGTATGCTTAAATGTAAAAGCTCATGTTAAATGAAAAATTTATCAAAAATAAATTTTAGGACAAATATTAAATACAATGAAATAAAATTGCTATTGTTTTACACTGACCATATCTTATTGCAAAAGTTTGGATCAACATCTGAACATTAAATATTCACATTTTTATATCTTATAAACATCCATAATCCATCTGCTGTTTAAACAAGTGAGGCATATTGGAGAGTATCCTTGAAAATATACAATTTAGGTATTTAAATAGTACATGATTCCTGTGCATGAAACAAATATGTTCAACACCAATATTTTAAAATTTTAATTAATTTTAAGAATAATTGTGTTTAGCAAAATTTGCTATTAACTATTCTGAAGAAAGAATACACACAAAATAGAAAAAAATGTAACAATAATTCTGCAGGTAACATAAATTTCTAAAAAATTGCATACCTCTTGAGCTATGTTTTCAGGAAGTTAAATTATCTTTTACATGTAAAAGATTGAAAAATATTACAAATTTCTTAAATTCCTTGAGTATCAATCACCCAGCCATCATGATATTAATGTTAAAATATATTATTTTGTATTATTATAAGTGTTAAGGATGCCAGATTTCAGATTTCCTGAAAAAAATTTGTGTTAAAATTCTATTTCTTGAACTTACTGGCTGACTGGTTCTCAAACTTTAGGATACGTTAGTATATACCTGCGAAATTTGCTGAAAATTCAGACCCTTTTGTTCCACAACCTTAGAGAATCTTGGACTGAAGTTCAGGTCAGGGATAAGCACTAAAAATAAGCATTTCACAATATATTCACAGGGATTCTGATGTAGAAGCCAATAGTTTTAATAAAGTCGTTCTAGCTGTGTCGCTTTTTATTGTTTATAAAATACAAATGACACTAGAGCCTACCTCAAAGATTGCCTTTAGTATTAACTGAGATATATATGAAATGAATATAGAGCAGTGGCTAGCACACATGAAGTGAGTATTCTCTTAAAATTACCTATTGATATTCGGGCCATGATAATTTTAATTGATATGTGGTGGTACACATCATATAGAATGTCCCTCCCTACTTTTCCTTTTAGAGAATGATTAACATACCTATGAATGGACTTTAGGGAAAGCTGTATCCCTAGGGCAAGACCAAGCTTTTGTTGGGCAAGAATATGGAGAAAACATTAAGAACATGCTTGAAAGGGGAAAAAAAAACATAGTTTATTAATACTACTGTAGAAATACTCCATAGCTGAATAATAAAATTTTGGAGATATGAAAGCAGGAGTTGTATGAATTACTACAGAGAAATTACTGAAAAATATGCGCTCCACTGTAGTCGCTTATGTATTTGCTAATTTCCCTAGCTCGATTTCATGATATTTCTTTGTCACAATGAGAGCATCCCAACCTGCTAAAATTCCAGTACAGGTCAATCCAAATGTTTGCCATCAAAATGTCTATATAAGCACGTCTAGAAGAAAGTAATCCAGCTGTATAATGTGGACAATGTTGTACGAGTAACTATGTAGATAGAATTCTTAGTTGACATTGACCCCAAAATATAAATAAGTTTGATGGTAAAGGATGATTTATTTTAAGTTTTCCAAATAAAAAAGAGAAGAATCACAGATGCTCTGCCACACTTGTGAATTGTCTCTCTGGATTTTTTCATTCATTCTTGTGATGAACATAGCCACTGATAGTCTGGAGAGAGTACTTAAACTATATAGCCAGAGAAACAAAAACTAATTTCCTTCAAAATAACTCTGATAAGAAATATTACAGGAAATAAATCCAATTACTTTAACTTGCATCCTATACTATCTATACAGTCATTCAATGAAACGTTTGGCCTTTCTAAAACTGTTTTATACTCATCTTAAAAAAAAATATATCAACAATACTGTAAACTCTACCAGGAAAAGTCTTGTTCACCATTGTACTTACCAAGCCTAGAATACTGTATGACAAATAGTAAGTGTTCCATAAAAATATGGTGAATGAATGGATTAAGAATATCAAAACTTTCTGTGGTTATGATTTTTGATAACTTTATAGTACTGTTAAATGTTTGTTACTTTATGAAAACTTATAATCTCAAAAATGAATAGTTATACTTTCATTCTCCCTCACATGACTAACAATTTATTTAAATGTCAAAATTACAGATTTCTTAAATTTGTAACCTCATTATTCATTTAAACTCTTCTCAAAACTAAGCATATGCATTGTTATCATAAAAAGCTGCCTATGGGTCTGAGCAAGCATTTGTTAAGTAAAAGGTTATATGCACATGGAATAAAATGACTCAAGCATAAAGCTAAAGTGAGAGTGAAACATACTTTGACCTATGCTGTTTTAAAGTTCACCAAAGCCAGATGAGATCAAGATGTTCCATTTGACATTTCTCGTATATTTTCCATTAGGATTTCTTTACAAGAATCTTAGAGGAAAGTAGCATATGGAAGAAAATGCAAGAATGTAATAAGAATGTGTCACTTGCTAGTTGAAGTTATGCTTTATCTTTGATTTCTTATCAGGTAGTAAAAAATGGTGTCTGAGACAAGAATATCTAATAACTTTGGAAAAGAATAAACAAATTAAAATATAATATGTAAACAAAATAGTCAATTTATAAAGTAAAATAATGAATTATAACTACAAGGAAGTTTAAAATTATTTTTGGTACTATGGGAAAATAAACTAAGATTTTTCTTTTATTGAGAATTATCAACACTACCAATACTAAGTTATATCCATATATCAAAACAAAAGAAACAAAAAACATAGCTACTGAATCCATATGCAGACATGATTTTCTCCTAAATATCGTGTTTATATGATTTATTTGAAAATTCATATTTATTTATAAATATATTTTATTAAAATCACATGGTAAATGATTAGTCCATTCACAGAAATAGAACATATGCATTAACATGAAAGCTACAAACATATCTTTTGAATAGTAGTGATGCTGGCTCTAGACTAAATTTTATCCATTAATTCATTTGTTAACACTTTTATTAAAAATGAAAGTAAAACTTTTTACAGGTTATATGAGAAGCATTTGATTATTCTTTGTATCTTTTTTTACAGCAAAATTTAAATTGTAATTTCCCTCTTGATGCAATAGTATATTACACTAATCCATAATTATAGGATTCATTCTGCGGTAATTGTCAGCACTGATTGAGTGGCTATTGAAATAACTGATCTATGATAAGTCAAAATGGTCATGAGTCAGCTAACTTGGAAACATGAAATCTAAAATGTCCAGCTTTAAAACAGATGAGTTAATTCTTTTTGAGGCTTTAGAAAAACCACCCTAAATGTGTTTAACAGAATCTTACTTCTCTCTCTACTCATCAATTTAATTCATTCAAAGTTAGTCTATCTCTAACAATTCAGAAAAATCACTGGTTTTCTGACCATCTTTGTGGGTGTGCAGAGTTTGATTAATCTCTTGATGTTGATGTTCCAGAATTAGCAATGAGTTTGACTCCTCCTAATCAATGACATATGGCAGCTACAAAAATGAGTGATTACATCTCCAATAAGGGAGCCAAAAGGAATTTAACCTGTCATTCATTCAATGTCTAGCAAAGTTACATTTTAGTCAATGATCTCAAAAGACTGAGAAGTTGAACTTGTGCTATAAGAATTCCATAAATAGTACAATATCTCAATTCTGAATTATTATTATAGTAGTATATTTTCACTCACAATGTAAGAAATTTGGTTAATACTGTACTTATATGTAAATATAAATGTATCTAAAACAATAATATTAGACTTTTTAAGATGATTTGGTGATGTTAAGAATGATGTGGGAAGATGTGGGAACATAATGAAAATCTAAAAATATCCAGCTTATTTTTCTCCATATGCTACTGCTACTCTTTTTGAGCTACATATTTTAAAGTCATTTGGTTTGATTTAGTGGATGGCCATTAGGATGGAGAGAATTGGTCAGAATCAGGAGAAAGATGTCATGGTATCTGCATCTTAGATTGAAGGCAGGATGAAGGAAGAAAGATGTCATGGTATCTCTTAAGTTTAATTTTGGCATAACTCTATAGATGGCAGTACCATTTAGCAGAACACTGAAAGCTGCAAAATAATTATGTTTGATGGCAGATTATGAGCTTATTATTAGATATATTAATTTGCCATTGAGAAAATGTTAAATAAACAAATAGAGGCTATGTTCCTGAACTGCATGTACTAGATGGTCTAGATTTTGATCTTTAACTAAATTTGGTATAGATTTTTGTTTGTAAGGCATGAAAATTAATTGTTCATGTAACAAGGCTGTGTGGAAAGAATGATAAAATATATTTTGGATCTGCCCTGCTAATAACTATATTGTCTTATGACATTGAACATTGCATTTTGTCATGTTTCTTTATTTAAGGAAAGCAATAAGATCTCTAGAACTGTGAAAAATCTAAAATGCTGTCAAATAAGTCAACTTTTTGAAGTTAGTACACATGATTAAAACACATTTTCTACTTTAAATATTTGTATGTTTAATTGTAAAATTTAGTTAAATCATGTCTAAGAGCTTCTACTTTATCAAAGAAGTCAAATCTGCAAAGCTTTTCAAGAGAAAGAGCATACATATAATCATATATATATATATATATATATATATATATATATATATATATATAATTTGAAATCCTGAGTTTTAATCTTCCCTCTAGACTTCTATTCCTTCTTACAAATAAACAAACTAATTTACGGTGCACAACCCTAAATACTACATATATATTCTTTCGAATGATTTAAACGGAATACAATCTGCAGAACACCCAAACAGGACACCTTTTATTCTCCTAAACCTGAAACATTTATTAACATGTTTGCTATATCAAAGCACTTTCAAAACTTTTAGAATAAAGTCAATGCGACACATCATATGAACCATTAAACATTCTTTATCAAGGTCTGGCTAAGTGCTAATTAATGGCTCTGCCAATTTCCTTTGCTTTTCATGAGAGTTTATCCTTTCATCAAAATAACATCAGCTAGATATCATAAAATATTCACTGTTAGTATTTTTGCTCTTTCCAGTTAAGAAACATTTTTATCTAAGTTTGAAAAGAAAAATTAGATCAAAAGTAAATGCTATCAGTTTGTATCAGAGGTTAAATTCTAAAATCACAATGACAAACTGTTAGTAACTTTCTAAAAATACTAGTGAATTGTTTAAACTGAAAATAATTTGTGAAACTATAAAGCTCTAAAATAATTTCAACTAAGTATGGTTTACATATTAAGAAATAAGTGAAACCAATGCATTTCTGTTGCATTAATGCAACATATGAATATTACTTAATGATATTTTTAATGTAGGCTGTTAATATATGTTTCATTTTAAAAACAGTTTCCTTTATTTCTTTCAGAATAGCATTGCAAAATATATTTAGCATTTATTAACCCATGCGTTCACCACATATTCACAAGAAACCTACTGCAACATGGTAGGCCCTGTTAATTATTGAGGTATCACATTAAGCAAAATTCATATTCTCCCTTTACTCATGGAGCTTATTTTCTACAAAAGAATATAGACAATTATTTGAAGTAAAAAGAAATAAAATAAAAATAATATTTGGTGAATGGTGGTTGGGAAGAATAAACTGTTATGGGAGTTCACAGAATCACAGAATGAATACCTGTTATGCCTAGGGGACCAAGGGAAGGTAAGAATAACGATAACTTCTGAATATTTGCAGGGTAGTCCACTTATGTGTCTCTCATATTAGTAGCTTCATTGCTGTCATTTCCACTATTTTATCTATTTTGCTAATTATTTAATTATATCTTGGTATTAGACATTGTTGATATCTTACCTATGTTCCCATGACCTTACCACTTCAGTGCATGTTGAGCAGATACCCAATTGCTAGTACCTACATTTATTTGCCTATGTTCATCCAGGCTTTGTAGCTTTCTTTATCAACTATTGCAGTAAGCCAGAAGCGCCAGGGAGTTAGCATCCCTGACGGGCAGCTCTCAACCAAGGACAGATGGAAGTCTTTATAGCCTCAGCTCCCTCGCCCTTCATGTGTAAAAGCTCTGAGTCAGATGTTCCATACTGAATACCAGAGTTCCCAGCAAGATAAAGCTTTTTATTTTTTAAAATTAATGGTGGCAACTTACTGGACAGTGAACATTTTATTGTCTGTCTTCTTCCTGCCTTATTTCCACATACCCCTACAGGTATTTCCTGGAATTCCCTCTCAAATAAATAATGTGTTGTATAATGTTTATCTCAGGGTATGCTGCCTGGCAATTATCAAATGAAAAAGAATTTAAGACAGTGATTGTATGATTTCACTAATTTGATCATTTCAAATATGATCCTTGGGGGAATAAATTGGTTAATTGGTTCGAATTCTGCTCTTACATAGTTTCTGTATTATCAGTTTGGGTATTAAATGTTAACCCAGGGCAGTTTGTAAATATTGAGGTGTATAAATGATTTACCAATAAAATAGTAGTATGAAGTTTGTAGGAAGAAAGACTTAATGAATGGATGATTTTTCTACTGATTCAGAAATAAGAAATATATGTAAAATATGTATGTTATAAAAATACATAAATTAGTTATTTTATTGCATAGAGAAAATGAATTGCTACAGTGATAGGTCAATGAAGGCACAATTAGGTTTCTTGCTTACTGCTCAATGACTAGCACTTAACGTGAGACTAGTATTTAATAATAATTAATCAGTATTTTATGAATGAATGACTTAAGGTTAGAGATAGATAGTCATTGAGACTGTTTCCAAAGAAGATAGCATTGCAGAATTGTCAGGTTATGTTAGTGGCTATTTTTGCTTCTTTAAGAAAACATGTGGTTTATCAATGTTAGGGAGCATACAACTCTAAAAACATTAGGTGTTTCAAACAAGTAAAGAACTTACTTGAATGTGAATGCAGCACAGAGATTTAATGTTGAACGATTATCAGATTAAAAGGGATTGTGATTTATGTCACCTGTAAGACACCATGAGCTGAAAGAGAGGATATACAAGCAGAGCCCATGCTGTTTCCTTTGGTGCAGTAGTAGTCAGTATAGCAAAAAGGTGACTGCCATTCATTTAAACAAAATGGACATTTTATGTACCTTCACTGTCAGACAAGATGCAGTTGAGCAATGCTTTTGTCGAACATTATAAAGGGCATGAGTGATGGGGGTGTGGATGAGGCAAGGAAAGAGAAAAAAGCTATTTCATCTATTGATAGCCAACCCAAGAGAAAAGCTATTATCTCACTAGCATTGTATCAAGTGACTTTTTAAATGACCCCAGCCCTTTCTCCTCAAAGAAAATCTTTCAAGGTGAGTAATTCAAACATTTATTATCATCTCAATGGGGAAGTAAAAAAAAAATATTAGGGCTTCCTTGCAGCATGTGGTTTTGTTATCTTCAGTGCAAAGGGAATTGGAATTTCTATATTTACTAAGTATGGTCCTCTGTTTTGGAAATACAGCTATTTCCAGTAATATAGGAGTAACTAATATTTTGGAACTGGTCTCTTAGAATAATCTCAAGATTTGAACAGTTCTTGAGCTTCTCTAATATTTTTATTTATAACTATAAAGATGTGCTATTGGAAAAAATTCAATGGTTTATGTTTTGGAAAAATAAATAAAATAATGAGAAGTAATAGAATAGATTTTGGGTAATTACCTTATGTTAGAATGAAAGTTTTATTAAATAGCTTATATTTGTTATGTCATTGTATCCTCACAGCTGCTTAATAAATATTATTACTATTCCCATTTTAAAGACAAGGAATGACAACTAAGACTTGGATTGGTTAGGTACACTTTCAAAGGCCAGACAATTAAAGAATATGATTATTATTCAATTCTAAGAAGAATAAAGAGAAGAACAGCAAAATGTCTTAGCATTTCTAAGGCTCATAAAAACATTTTAAAAATAAATTTTGGCTCATATACAATATAATAAAAAACAGTGTAGATAAGGTTTAATCATATTACATGCAAAATTACTTCTGTTCATTCACCCTTGAAACGGAAGGAGTTTAAGCAACACAGAAACCGTCCTCCACTCTCTGGAAAGACATAAAACTTTTATTTGCAAACAGCAGATAGAAGTGGGTGAAATGTTAATTTCTGTACTGATATGTAACTAGAAGAACTGCGGGATCTAGTAAAATACATGGCTTTATGGTATGCTTCTTTAATTTTTGTAAGACAACTGAACATCTATCTTTATAATATTTACTCCTAAACTTTCTTCATTGGGCTCATTTGAGGAACTAAAGCAATGCAAATATAACACCTGTCATCATCCAGTTTTAAACAAATAGCAAGAAAGGTTTTCTTACATTTGATTAACTTTATTTTACACACAAGACTATTTCAGAATATTTGGATAAAATTGCTGTAAGTATATTACAAAATGAATTCCATAACATTAATACTGTGTCTTGAGGAACAAATGGTGATGATACAGCTGCTCCCTTTTCTGAATCTGATTATCAATGACAAGAATATCTTGATTGGTAATGTCATGGTCCTGCCTACACTAACATTTATTTCTGAGTGAGATAGAATTGCAAGAGCATTTTATTGGTGGAAGGTCTTCAGGTTCTGATAAACCTGGGAGTATATTGACAAATGCATTTAATAATCACGTTATAAAACAAGTGATTATGTGAATCATTTATTGTATCTTATACATAAGATCAATAAATTTGGTATTATATTGTATAATTAACACATATGAATCATGAAAAATCAGTATTACCTAGAAATGGTCAACATGATGGAAGAATGAGAATAGTAGAAAAACAGAGAGGATGTGAAACGAGGAGACAAAAAGAGAGAGAGAGAAAGAATGATATTTAGCATTTCCTGGGTTTGTTAAAATATTTTAAAAATTAATTTTTGACTCATATACAATGTAAGAAAAAACAATGTGGATAAGATTTAATCATATTACTTCTGTTCATTTATTTAAAATTTCTTGGGTTTGTAAAAATATTTTAAAAATAATTTTTTGACTCATATGCAATGTATAAAAAAAAACTATGTTGATAAGGTTTAATCATATTATGTGCAAAATTACTTCCATTCATTCACCCTTGAAACAGGAGTTTGAGCAACATAGAGACGTCCTCCATGGTAGGATAGATATTAATAATATCATACTAAAGAAATATCATACTAAAGAACTATATTTAGTAGAAATGCACTAAGAAAGTATACAGCTAATTTGGGAAAAATACCCGTTATGTAGATTGATGTCAGGTATATTCTATGGCCCTCAGCATGAATCCTTAATGTACTAAGCTGGGCTGCATGTAAAAGAAAAACGTAATAGTGCCATGAGAAGGGCATAATCACTGTTTCCATATCTAACATTGGCTGTGGAGTAGGATGGTTAGTACCAACTGTGTCACAGAAATTTAACAAAGAAGATTTTTTAAAGATTTTGTAGAAATAACGTACAACCCCTGGCTTAGTTAATCTCAAGATAAATGATACTATCAAATATTATCCTCAGTGATGATTGAATGGATGTGTCTCAAGAGATCATGGCAACTATTAATGAAGCTCTCAAATAAGCTTGTATTTTAAAGGGACATTAACAAGTTGAAGGAGAGTAATATAAAGAAAAGCAAACATGAAAATATGCCACGATACTTTAAGAAGAGTATCGACTATATGCACTTCTCAAATGATTTGGATTTAGGAAAATATTCGGAAAAATGAAATAGCTGAATGCAGAACAATACTCAAACAAATAATGGTTTGAGAAAAAGTGAAAAAGGAAGATATAATACAGATGTATCGACTGCAAGTGAAGAGTTTTTTCCTATCTTAATGAATTATAAATTAATCATAGCACTTGTATAGACCATAGAGTGGTAAATAATGTTTCATTTTTATGTGAGAGTTTTAAGTTATATGGTTCAAATTATAAACTGAAGATTGTAGAACAAAACAAATGAATAAACATTATAGATGTATTAAATTATAATTTTGCATCCCACTATGGACTTTGGTTATGTAGTATAAAAAGAACTCAAAAATTAAGAAAAAGATACAGTATTTGATTGACAGTTGGAACACAATGAGGGGTATTATGGACTTACATGGGACATATAGACAGCACATGTAAAAATATTAATAAGGTCAGAGGATGAGAAGCACTGAATGAAAGTAAAAGAAAGAAGCATTGTTACAGCATAGGAGAGTATTGGTATTGATCTACCAATTTAATTTCAATAAAACCAGAGCCAGTTTAATTTTGATGTAGCCAATTTACCTCAAAAAGGAGCCATTTATAAAATAATTATTTTCAAAAGTGAATGCTGACACCAGGATTATAATTTCCCAAAACTAGAGCTGTTCAAGATAGATGACTAATGATTATTTAGGAAATATGTTATGAAAGATTCATAACTATGATAGGATTTAATTTTGTCATCAATGATCTATCATCAATTGTTCATAAATCCCATTTATTTGCTAATATTATTAGAACTATATATATATATATATATATATATATATATATATATAAAACTACTGTTTTATCAGGTCTCAAATGGTATCCAGATTTATTTCTTTATCTTCAATTTTATTTATTTAATATTTTAGTGAAAGTTTTACTGAGATATAATTTATATACCATGAAATTCACTCATTTAATGTGTAAAATTTAATCGTTTTTAGTATACGTTCAGAGTTTTACGACAGTCACAGCAATCAATTTTAGGACACCTTTACTAATCCAGAGAGAAGATCTTTAATATTTAACTGTCATCTCCAGGTACTGCCATGCTCCCTGGCACAAGAGAATCAATTTTGTGCCTTTTGTCTCTATGAATTTGCTTAGCATGGAGATTTTATATAAAATGAATCATATGATACATGGCTTTTGAATCTGGCTTCTTTCACTTAGCACAGTAATTTCAAGAAGCATCCATAGGGTGTTATGTATGAGTACTTCATTCGTTTTTATGCCAGATAATATTCCATTGCACGGATATGCCCGTATTGTTTATCTGTTAATCAGTTCCTGGTCACTTGGGTTGGCTATACATTTTGCCTTTTTTGAATAATGCTGCTACAAGAATTTGTGTAAGGGTTATATATTTACATATGTTTATTTATTTTGAGTATATTCTTAGGAGTAGAAATACTAGGTCAAATAGTAACACTACATTTAAGAAACTTACAGTGTGTTTTCCAAAGCAGCTGTGCCAATTTACATTACTACCAGTGGTGTATGTGTGTTCCAGTTTCTCCCTATTCTTTCCATACTAGTTATTATTTGTTTTTTTATTATACTCATCCTATTTGATGTCATAGATGTCAGGTGGTTTCTCATAGCGATTGTTTTTGGATTTTCCTATGACTAATATTTTGACCATCTTTTCATGTATTTGATTGCTATCTGTGCATTTTCTTCAAAGGAGTGTCTACTCAGATTTTTTAATTAATTTTAATTGGATTATATAACTTTATTATTTGGTTGCAAGATATTTTTATGTATTTAGATGCAAATCCCTTCTTGTATATTTTATTTGAAAATGTTTTCTTCAATTCTGCAAATTATTTCTTCATTTTCTTTGTGAGGTCTGTTGAAGCAAAAAAGGGTTAAACTTCTTTGAAGTTTGATTTATTTAGTTTTCTTTTATTGCTTATGCTTATGGTGTAATATCTAAAAGTCCATTGCTAAACCTGATGTCAACAAAACTCGTTTTCTTGTAAGTGATTTAGCTCTAACATTTATGTTTATGGCCCTATTTGAGTTAAACATATATTTTGAATTTTTTACTAATATGTTTAGTTGTACATATTTTGGGAGTATATATTATATTTTGATATATGTGTAAAACATGTAGTTATCAAATTAGACTCATTTAGATATCCATCATTTCAAATTTTTATCTTTTCTTTATGTTGGAAACATTAAATTTCTTCTTTTCCAGCTATTTTGAAATATACAAGAAATTATCAACTATGATTCCCTTACTGTACCCTCAAATAATAGAACATATTTTCTCTATTCAACAGTAGTTTTGTAACCACTAGCCAACTTCTTTCTTCTCCCTTTTGTTTTTAGCCTCTGGCAACCGCCATTCTACTCTCTACCTCCATGAAATCCGTTTTGTTATCTCCCAATTCTGAGTGAGAACATGTGATATTTGTTTTTCTGTGCCTGGCCTTTTTCACTTAACATCGTGATGTCCAACTCCATTCATGTTGCTGTTGCTGCAAATGACGAGATTTTATTCTATATATGTATATATGTGTATACACATATTATATATATATATATATATTATATATATATATGCTTTTTTGAAAAAATATTATATATTTTGTATATATAACATATATTACATAAACTGTATATAAATTTATAATATATTTAATATATATGTATATATATATATTTTTTGAGACAAAGACAGAGTTTCACTCTTGTTGTCCAGGCTGGAGTGCAGTGACAATCTCAGCTCACTGCAATCTCCGCCTCCCTGGTTCAAATGATTTTCCTGCCTCAGCCTTGTCAATGTTTGTCAGTGTTATCAATGTGTGTTCATGTGTATGTATGTGGTATATATGATATCATTTGATAAAAATATTCTTAATAAGTGTTTATCTTAGTATTATTATTACATATTGTACAGCCCTCAGTCTCAGAGTTTAGCAGGAAATAGTGAACATATCATTATACAAGAAGTGTCACTGATTTTTCTTTCAAAATTCTTTTATATAATATATCAAAAATTTGTTTAAAATACTTAAGGACAAATAAATTATTACTAAACATTTTACTCTAGACCAACGTGGAACTTTATCATTGAAATGTGATTTCTTAGCTAACTTTTACAATTTTCTGATAAACTATTATTTGTCACTAGCACGCTCACATTTTTCTTTCATTTACTTTTTATTGTGTAAAATATTCATACCATATGGTTTATTAGTTTAGTTATTTTTAAGTTTGTAATTAAGTGCCATTATGTATATTTATAATGTTGTGTAACCATCATTGATAAGCGCTTTTAAAACCTTTTTATCATTCCAAGAGGAATTCTATCTCCATTAAACAATGACTCTCTATTTTCCATTTCCCAACCTCCTGATATTCACTTCTACTTTCTGTCTCTATGATTTTACCCACTCTAAGTGCTTCAAATAAGTGGAATCATACAATATGTGTCTGTTCTTGTATGGCTTAATTCACTTAACACAGTGTTTTCAAGGTTCATTAATTGTAGTGTGTATCAGAATTGTTTTCTTTTCCAAGAGCAACACTCCATAGTATGTATAGACTACATTTGTTTTATTCATTCATCTGTTGATGAATTTAAAATTATGAATTTAGTATGTTCCAAGACATGTGAATAGTCTCCAATAGTACTTGCTTCCTTTTACATTTGTATTCCTACTTACGCAAGACAGAGATGAGTAAGTCCTACAAACAGGTTAGAAGTGACATACACAGTAATTTGCAAATCGCATCTGCTCTACCCTTTCTTGTTTAGAGAGGGAAACTGGGAAGTGATTGTTACCATTTAAGACCAAAAATATTGCTTCACTCAAGGTAGGAAGGAAGTATAAAAATGAGTAAAAACACCAGAAAACTTTTCTACAGTTTTGAAGACGGCTTTTTATTGATTATTTTCTTGTTTGCTACAAACTTTTGATTGTTGTCTAGAGTTTCTACAGTATTCATTCAGACAGCTTCTGATTGTTTTTTCAATGTGTCAGTGGGAGAATGAGTGATTATCTGACTTTCGCCAATGGCATTCCTCATGTATTTTAACCAAATTAAGCACTATATTACCAATAAATTAAATAAAATAAAAATAGAACCTATAAGTGCATGAATGAAAAGAAGGTAGCAATGGCACAAATTCCCCTTCATCACCTCTTCCTGACTTTGTATCTCTTGCCCTAGGATAGAAGACTACCATGGGCTTGGTCACATTCTCTCTGAGTATCTATTGCTTTTGGTAGGATACTATATTGATTACTCTTACTTAGGGAGAATCATCTCTAAAAATTCTTGCCCAAAAAATAACTAAAAAAGTTTAGAGTATCAGCGTCTTACCTAAAAAGAATGGACATTGGGCAGTCAAAGAAAACCCTGTAACAGAAACTCTTAACATTTTATGCACTCACACCTTCCCAATTCCATCTTATTGTTCATTATTCTAATTCGTTCTTGCAGTATGAAATAAAGCAGGGGAGAAAAACAGTAGTTGTGCAACTACTGTTAGATCCATTAGTTGATTTTACTCTGAGATATGTACTTCAAACTAAAATATTTCTTCACTGGGGGATTTTTGACAAACATAGTTGTCTTTTATTTATAACATGTTTTTTCATCAAAAAATGTAAGTTGCTAAACCCTAATTATTTGTGAATATTAGGAAACATTTTAGCTTTAATTTTAAGCAAAAAATAATAATAATAAACGAGAGCATCTTGTGAAGTATCTCTACATTATGACCTAGTTCTCTCTTTAATTCCAAAATTAAGATTACATAATTCTATGTCTGCATTAAATGCACATTATGCCTTTAATGACACTTGTCATTATTTTAAAGGCAAAGATAATTTAAACCAATAAAATTTTAATATATTATGATGTTAGGATTTCCAAAACAAAATGATATTATCATAAAGAATATAATGATTAATTCCATCCACAGATATTAAATAAAATAATGGCCTTTTACAATCAAGGTAAAATTTTGAATTTAGCATGTCCCAAGATATGGCCATAATCTTAATCAAGTACTCCTTAAAATTATACTACTTAGTAGTCTGCCACATTCTTTCTTTCAAGGAAATTTATTTCCAATTTAAAATGAAAAGAAAATTTTATTTTATTTCTAACCTTGTATTCATGATATATATATATATATGCTAGAAAGTGAACTCTGTCTTCAGAAGTATTTTAGCTCTTAGTTATTTTTAATTGTCTATATTGAAATATAATTATGACTTTATTTATTTATTTATTTACTTATTTATTTATTTATTTATTAGATGTAGTCTCACTCTGTTACCCAGGCTGGAGTGCAGTGCAGTGATCTCGGGTTACTGCAAACTCAGTCACTTGGGTTCATGTAATTCTCCTGGCTCAGCCTCTCAAGTAGCTGAGATAATATGCACGTGCCACCATGCCCAGTAAATTTTTGTATTTTCAGTTGAGCCAGATTTCCCCGTTTTGGCTAGGCTAGTCTCTAACACCTGACCTAAGGTGATCTGCCCAACTTGGCCTCCCAAAGTGCTGGAATTATAGACGTGGGCCACTGCACCCAGCCATTTATATATCCTGATGCATCACTGAACTCATATTCTAACAATGCTTTCATATGTTATATACAGGTTGTAGTTTAGCATGAAAATTCAATTATTTGTTTTTCTGATTTAAACATAAGACAGGATACCCACATTGTTTTACAATCGTCAGCTACAAAATATTTAGCCAGGCAAATTATGCCAAAATCTAGAAACACTATTTAATACTTAAATAAATTTGATGGGTTTTATAGGATATGTAATCTTTATGCTTACATCTACATGACACAAACCATTTGGTTAAAAAATGAATAAAAAATAGCCAATTACTTGGGAATTTCATTAAAGTACTAACTATATCTGAAAACATGAGATCATCATACTTCCCTTTTTAGTTGAGGTGTGTATAAAAAATTGCAAAAGATAGTCAAAAATCTACTGAAAAAAACATATCTCAAAAATTAACACTTTCTACACACGATTGTTTGTAACACAGCCCTACATTTCTGTATGTTATTCTTTAGTAAATCTTGATTGATTGAATTTTTTAAAATTTCCTTAGTATTTGAGAATGTTAGGAATGTTACAAAAATATAACTTCCTTTTGAAGTGAACTCTAATATTTACAATATTATATATTTTCTGTGACATGCTCTATTTTCTCCTAATATTTTAATATTTTTTTCAGAGGTTGACATAGTCAATGGCATTTAAGATAATTGCATTTTGAATATTAAAGTTAAATGATATTAACAATTAGCTCAATATTAAATGATCATTCTATGAATTATCTGAACAGTTAGCAACTTATCTTCAAAAAGATGGTACTTTAATTTACAAATAGGCACTTCAAGAATGCAACAGGTAAACTGAAATGTGTCTATTTTAAACAGGAATATTAAAACAGCAAAAAAAAATATGTGTAGCAAACCGCAATTTGCATTTCAAGGGTTCAGATGACAGAGGTAGCTATAATCTAAAGCAAAGAAATAAGCCAACTAAATTATTAAAGAAATACAGATATTAGTGAAGATTACAATGAGATGTAACTATGTATGCATCTTCAAAAGCAGAACGTAAATAAAGATTGATTAATAAGTTAAGCCTACAAAATAACAAAAAAGATAAGATAATGAAATAGGTGAGGAAGAAGAAGAAATTTTCCTTTATCTTCCATTCTCTTAAAACCATCAACAAATCACACTATTTCAGCTATAAATTTCCATGTAGTGGTGCAAAGGGAATGATCATAAGACATACAGGCTTAGATTTGCAAGCAACTTCATAAATTAATAAGCTCTGGAATTTTTAGGCAAGTGACCTGAGCCCATTTCGTAAGAGGTACGTAAACAGTAGCAGTCATTTCACACAGCTGTTAATGAGCAAACTTAATTCATGGCACTAAATAAATACACTTTCAGGTCCTTCTCGTTCTCTCTCTGCCATTGTCTTATAGGGCGCGGTGGCTCATGCCTATAATCCCTGCACTTTGGGAGGCCGAGGTGGGTGGATCACAAGGTCAAGAGATCGAGACTATCCTGGTCAACATGGTGAAACCATGTCTCTACTAAAAATACAAATATTAGCTGAGCATGGTGGCACACACCTGTAGTCCCAGCTACTCGGGAGGCTGAGGAAGGAGAATTGCTTGAAACCGGGAGGCGGAGGTTGCAGTGAGCGGAGATTGTGCCACTGCACTCTGGCCTGGGTAACAAACATGAGACTCCGTCTCAAAAAAAAAAAAAAAAAAAGGAAATAATATGATTAATATATTTGTACTGTTGATACATTTTTGAATGAAATTTAATATTTTTTGACATTTGTGAACTTTTCTCAAGGGATTCTTTGGGAATATTGTACATGTATTTATATAAGGTACTACACATAAATTCATCCATTCATTTATTCATGCAATATTCCTTTAAAGACATAAATGGAGTAAGATTCTGTTGCAGGCATTTCAGGTCCAGGGGATTCATCAACAGACAACTCAGACAAGGTCTTGCTCTTAATGAGAAGCAAAGTACTATCAGGAAAGAGACACAGGTGCAAAAGCACTGATTTTAATAAGAAAATATTTAGACATCTCTAAAAGTGAATATAAGTAATAGTAATAAAAAGGATACATTTAGGAGGCAGGAGCAGGGTGAAATGTTGGGGCAACACCTCTAGAATGCAACAAATGTCAGACAGCAGAATAGCATTAAGAACTTGACAAGGGAGGGACACTAGAGCATTTTTCCACCAAAAGAGAGAAGAGCATATAAGTAGAAAAACAGGTTGGTGGGTGGGTTCGGTGGTATAATAATCAGGTATTTCTCAGCTGATTCCTTAAATTTTCTGAAGTATGACCCAAAGACATAGTTTCTTAAGCAAAGGGATATAGGATGTTTGTGGACAGAAGGGTTGTGTAGTACTTGCCTTGGAGAGTGAGAAAGCATATTTGTCTGGGAATGCAATAATATAGCCAAAAGGTGTAAAGTAAATCCATTTGAAGTCTGGTTTAAAAGAAGTCAATAAATCATGGCAACACAGTTGTGTGATGTTTCTCCTGTGGCATCCAGCTGAACATGTGCAGGTTCTGTCAAGATTAACCAGGTTTGGGGTTTTTGCTGATAAAGAGGAAAATAATAAAATAAAGAGCTTGAGCAAGGGTTAGGTAAATTTCTAAGACAAGGAATCTAAAATAAGTAAAGAAAGAAAACAGGACGTAGATGAAGTGATGAATGGGTTAAAACTGATAAGAGTGGTGAATATAAGCTCCTCATAGAATCAAAAGGATAGACTGAGGATTTTGGACTTGGGATAAAAAGTCCCGCTATAAAGTAAGTGGTTGAAATTTGTTGCTAAAAAAATGCTAGGACTTTAGGAAGGCAAGAAATTAGGAGGCCAGGGTTATCGTTTGATTTCCTACATCAGCAAGAAGAGTGAAAGGAATAAAACAACAAAGGGATAGAGTGTGATCTGGTTAGGCTTTGTATCCTCACCCAAATCTCATCTTGAATTGTAATCCCCTTGTGCTGATGGTGAGGGATCAGGTGAGAGGTGATTGGATGATGGGGGGTGGTTTCCCCCGTACTTTTCTTGTGATAGTGAATTCTCAAGAGAGCTGATGGTTCTCACACATACTCTCTCCTGCCACCATGTGAGAAGGTCCAAGGTTGCCTCCCCTTTGCTTTTCATCATGATTCTAAATTTTCTGAGGCCTCCCCAGCCATGCAGAACTGTGAGTCAATTAAACCTCTTTTCTTTATAAATTACCCAGTCCTGGGCATTTCTTTCTAGCAGTGTGAAAACGAACTAATACAGAGTGACACAGTGAAGCTTGTTTTCAAAATATAAAAAAAGAGGGATAATCTGGAATGTTATATCATGTAGTAATAAAGTAGCAAAGTCAGTGATATAAGCCTGATGACACAAACTTCAAGGATGTCGGATGTTGAAGAAAAGAGGAGAGAAACAATTGGAAATGACAATGAGGAACAAGTAAGACACCTAGCTCTCTTCCAAGCCACAAGAAGTCCAGATGTTAGAAAAATTCTATCACTTCAGACAGCTCTAAGGCAAACTATCCTAAGTAAACAGACAGGTTTTAGTTCACAAAACAATCAACAAGTCCTAAAAGTAATAAGCAAACAAAGAAAACCGCCACCACCACCACCACATCAAAAAACTAAGGGAGGTTTTAGAAGTAATTTGCAAATTACTTCTGAAGAGAGTAAATGATATATTTCCAGACACCAAAACAAAATGATATGATGAAAGCTAGAAAACTGAGATAGGTAAACATATATGGAGAAATACACATAAAGAAATAGTTTGAGGATAGTGCTTCAAATGAACATGAATGAGGAAGGTCCTCAAGTTTAATGGACACATTATCATAAGAAATTCTGATATGTGATGATAGAGAAACAGACATATCCTGCTTAGAAAATAAATATCAAATATCACTACAAGTTTTTTAGGGATACAAATAGGAAAAAAAATCACAATTGTAATTGATAAAATCACATAACCTCAGAATTTATCATTTATCATCGCAAAATTTAAACTGGGAAAAAATTAAGCATGGTACATGTTTATATCCATCTATGATATCATTTAAGTGAAAAGGCAAAAAAACAAAAACCACATTTTCTGATGCAGGTATTCCTTAGGAAAACAAACACAGAAACAGTGAGGTAGAAACTATGGGTCAAAATTAAAAAGTGGAAGTAGAAGCTGTGAAAGGACTGAGATGAAACTTTGGTTTAATAAAAGAATGCTAAGTAATTATAATATTTTGCTCAACATCGGAATAAAAGAGATGGATAGCAATGTATGATTGTGAAGGCTATTAACCTGTATTTCACAGTGTAGAATCAATTGTACCTGTACAAAATACTTACAAAATACACCTTTATGTCTCTAAATTCTTGTTTTTAAAATTTATTTTTTAACTTTAAAATGACAAAAATTAACATGCTTTGAACAATGAACGATGTATATGAGGTTCAGCAGTTCCTTCTATCTCGCCACAATTTTCTCAGCCTATATTAAATGATAAATTAAAGTACAATTTAGTTTAATGGTTCTGTCATTTTTATTATAAAGCAGCATGTATGATAGCTCATTAATATGCTTTTAATATATGAAAAATGTAGTGACAGTCATCCACATAGACATTTGACAATTTTTCTTTTCCTGTCAAGTCATATAGCACTCTTCTATGTATTATTGAGGACATAAAATATAAGTAAAATCTGTTCCTTATATTTTATATACTTATGTGAAAACGTTAAATAAGAATATCCTGGTGTTTATTATTTGGTGTCAAATAATTTATAAACACTGTATTGTCAGTTCACAAAATAAGTATAGACAAATATACTCTACATGACCAAACCAGACATCACAGATGTTGAACTTGAAAAATTAGTAAAAAAGTATAGGAAAAATATTTTTTAAAATGCTTGAATTATACTTTATGATAAATGGAAGCTTTCTCATGTATGCATTGTTAACATAAAGAGAAAGAGCTCTTGGCCTAAGAAATAAAGGAATTTTTTTGCGCTTATTATTTATCTAGGAGCATCCAGAACCTCATTATTGAACGAAGAAATTAAACCTTTTCTCTCTTCTATGTGTCCCACTGTATTTATTTAAACATAAAGCTAAGACTTCTTGAGAAATCAGTATATGTCTTTAGAATCTATGTCTTTCCAGGTTTAACGTCAATCAGGAAAAGTGAATATTTCTCCTGATAGTTATTATAAATGAACAGGAAACACTTTTCTCTCTGAAGCCACTGGCAAATCCTTCTAAGGTCTCCTGTATCCTTAATTAATTTTAAAGGCCTGGGAGATGAGAAGTACAGATTTTCAAGGGCCAATTTGTTATTTTTCAGGGTTTAAATTACATAGATTACTTAGTATGTAGTTAGCAGCACACCAGCACCAAACTGAAGTACTATAAATGATAAAGAAATGATGCCAGGATGTCAAAAACTGCAGGGACTATTTCCGTGCCATTTGCTTGCCTGATTCACTAAAGTCGTGAATGATTGCTTTGAATGGCACAGCACACAGGAAATATGAAAGGAATGGAAAAACCGCAATTACTTTTGTACCAACCTAATACATACAGTAAGGGCAAAAACCTCAATTACTTTTGCACCAACCTAATATATACATATTTCATATCTATTATATATTTTGTATATGTTACATATAACATATATGAAATATATAATGCATATTTCATATGTTTTATATATTTTACATTATATAAATATACAGAGAGAGATACAGAGAGAGAGGGCACACGTCAGGTTCACTGAGATTTATTAATACCATAAGAAAATTATGTTTTTTAAAAATTATTCTTGGAAAAGCTATTGGCCAGCGAGAGAATTAAAAAATCTGGAGACAACAGATGCTGGAGAGGATGTGGAGAAATAGGAACACTTTTACACTGTTGGTGGGAGTGTAAATTAGTTCAACCATTGTGGAAGACAGTGTGGCGATTCGTCAAGGACCTAGAAATAGAAATTCCATTTGACCCAGCAATCCCATTACTGGGTATATATTCAAAGGATTATAAATCGTTCTACTATAAGGACACGTGCACACGAATGTTCATTGCAGCACTGTTTACAATAGCAAAGATCTGGAACCAACCCAAATGCCCATCGATGATAGACTGGACAGGGAAAATGTGGCACATATACACCATGGAATACTATGCAGCCATAAAAAAAAATGAGTTCCTGTCCTTTGTAGGGATGTGGATGCACCTGGAAACCATCATTCTCAGCAAGCTGACAGAAGAGCAGAAGATCAAACACCGCATGTCCTCACTCATAGGCGGGTGTTGAACAATGAGAAAACATGGACACAGGGAGGGGGGCACTACACACTGGGGTCAGTTGGGGGGAACTAGGGGAGGGACAGTGGGGGGTGGGGAGCTGGGGAGCGGGAGAGATAGCAAGGGGAGAGATGCCAGATGTAGGTGATGGGGATGAAGGCAGCAAATCACACTGCCACATGTGTACCTATGCAACAATCTTGCATGTTCTTCACATGTTCCCCAAAACCTAAAATGCAATAAAATAAGTGGGAAAAAAAATGAGACAAGGAATGAGAGTAACTTGATGTTCAAAAACAAAAAAATGACAGACATATTGATTCATATAATTTTGTAATACTAATATAGATTAAGAGAACATGATCTGAATAACATTTTGTGCTCAGAATTCGTATATAGATTTGACATCATATATTTGCATTGATATCTAATTGTGTGTAAGAAAATTTAAAAAGCCAAAAGAAAAAGACACAATGAAGAAATATTACTTTGTATTTTTTGCTATACAATTTTATAGTGTTTTATGTGTCCTTGGCTGAAGATGGACACCTTCATGGGGCCATGCTGAAACTGTGACTGGAACTTTTGGGAAGTTTTTTTTGGAATGAACACTCAGAAAGTTTTTATCCTTTTATACTAAGCATAAACAAAAATAAATCTTTCTGCAAAAGTGCTAATGTGACATTAAACATGACCTTTTAAGCGACTGATTGATATGCAAGTTTTAAAAAAAAGAAAGCCAAATAGCATCACATCAAATAATATATCAATTTATTTTAGCTTCACCAAAAATTCAAAAATAAGTTTTTGATTTAAAGGATCATTAACACAGAATATATGGTTGTATGGTACTGTGTGTTAAAATTCTAAGATTTTTTTACTCAACTAGTATTTTTATGCCTATGTAATTTTCACAATAAATAATTAACATATCACTATGCATGTTACCTCTGGTCTCTAGCATAATGTCTAAGTGAAACCTAAAAAGAGATGCTAGCATATGCCTTCAAAAAACTTTAAATGAATACATATGGAAGCAAAAGACACATGGATTAACATAGGGCCACCTAGATGAGCTGAAAGATGACCTTTATTGTGATGATTTGGAGAAGTTTCAAAACAAGCTAATACCCCGAGAAAAATCTACAGCACAACATGTTTAAAGGTAATCACCACTTACTCGTTTACAGAAAAGTAAAGTGCAATACTTAGACTATATCAGGAAGTAAAGAGGATAATTAGTTAAAAACTATTCTTAGCCCAGGGAAGATCTTGTGATGATGTAGAGCAGTGAAACACTCAACAATGTAATTGGCTCCAAAATTGCTGTATAATAAACTAAGTGGGGAAGGGGGTAGTATTCCATTAGACTGATGGCTTGCATGCTTCTGAGAAGCTGTGATTGATAAATTAACTGTGAAACCTTTTTGAAATCTTCTTGTTTGACCTCTATATTATTTCTCCTACTTTGACTCCTTTATGTGATCATATTGGTTTAATTATGATTTTCCTTCTCAAACCAATGGTGTAATAATGGGAAAACATAGACAAAAACCCATTTCTTAGATTTGGTGCATTTTAACTTAGATATGAATAAATATTTATACATATATGTAAATTCAGGTAAATGACCATGCTTTCCTTCAGATTATACAAATGGTCCTAGTAGTTGTTTGCTTACCATTAGTATTTTTCTTTTGACTAAGAATCTCTGTTCTAGTCAGTGGGAGCTCTATATGGAAATAATTTACAGGAGTCAAATAGAAAATGGGAATTTGAAAGGATCTACGGAAGTTCCATAAGCAATATCATACTTTTAAAATATTTTTTGTATTAATTACAGATTATATTCCCCTAGCTATTTAATTTTTAAAGACAGCATTTAGCACATTGAACTAATGTTTTGTAGTTTGAAGCTTACTTGCTGCACAGTGATCACATGTTATAAAGATACATACAACTCTATTCCAGCATTGGACAAATATTTTGAAAGTATGTACACTTTACTTTTTTTAAAAAATGTCCCAATTTGCCTTTGAATATTCTCAGTATGAAGAGGTTTACAACCATGATCAGGGAGGCATCATGCTGCCTGACTTCTAACTATACTACAAGGCTACAGTAATCAAAACAGCATGGTACAGGTACCAAAACAGAGATATAGACCAATGGAACAGAACAGAGGCCTTGGAGGCAATGCCTCACCTCTACAACCATCTGATCTTTGACAAACCTCAAAAAAACAAGCAACAGGGAAAGGATTCCCTGTTTAATAAATGGTGTTGGGAAAACTTAGTAGCGATGTGAAGAAAGCAGAAACTGGACCCCTTCCTGATACCTTACACTAAAATTAACTCCAGATGGATTAAAGACTTAAACATAAGACCAAACACCACAAAAACCCTAGAAGAAAACCTAGGCAAAACCATTCAGGACATAGACATAGGCAAGGACTTCGTGACTAAAACACCCAAAGCATTGGCAACAAAAGCCAAAATAAACAAATGAAATCTAATTAAGCTCCAGAACTTCTGTACAGCAAAAGGAACAATGATTAGAGTGAGCCTGCAACCAACAGAATGGGAAAAATTTTTTGCAATATACCCATCTGTCAAAGGGCTAATATCCAGAATCTACAAAGAGCTAAAACAGACTAACAAGAAAACAAGCAAACAAACCCATTCAAAAGTGGGAAAAGGACATAAACAGACACTTTTCAAAAGAAGACTTACATGAGACCAACAAACAGTTGAAAAAATGCTCACCATCACTGGTCGTTAGAGAAATACAAATCAAAACCACATTGAAATACCATCTCACACCAGTTAGAATGGTGGTCCTTAAAAAATCTGGAGACAACAGATGCTGGAGAGGATGTGGAGAAATAGGAACACTTTTACACTGTTGGTGGGAGTGTAAATTAGTTCAACCATTGTGCAAGACAGTGTGGCAATTCCTCAAGGACCTAAAAATAGAGATTTCATTTGGCCTAGCAATCTAATTACTGAGTATATACCCAAAGGATTATAAATCGTTCTATTATAAAGACACGTGCACATATATGTTCATTGCAACACTGTTTACAATAGCAAAGACCTGGAACCAATGCAAATGCCCATCTATGACACTGGACAAGGAAAATATGGCACATATACACCATGAAATACTGTGTGTACTTTGTAGGGACATGGATGAATCTGGAAACCATCATTCTCAGCAAACTGACACAAGAACAGAAAATCAAACACCACACGTTCTCACTCATAGGTGGGTGTTGAACAATGAGAATACACGAACACAGGGAAGGGAGCATCACACACTGGGGTCGGCTGGGGGAGAATAGGGGAGAGACAGTGTGGGGTAGAGAGGTTGGGGAGGAATAAATAGGGAGAAATGCTAGATACAGCTGACAGGGGTGTGGAGGCAGCAAACCACATTGCCATGTCTGTACCTATGCAACAATTCTGCATGTTCTGCACATGCACCCCAGAACCTAAAGTGCAATAAAAAAATATACATTTATTTTTATTATTTATATGTATATATAATATATAAATAAATATATATTATATTTATATATTATAAATTTGAATTTATATAAATATTATAAATATAAATATATAAAAATACATGTTTATAAATATATATATATAAAGAATTTTCACTCTTGATCCTAAGGAGATTCTCGGCAATTGTTTTTGGTATTGTCATATTACACATTTTTGTCTCTAACCTAACTCTGTCTTATTTTTAAGCTTATCCAGTATTTTGTTCTCTGCATACGTGGAAATCAATTTGCAACAAAAGCCTCCCTTGAATAACCTCTTGCACTTAAAAGACCCATCTAATGTACAATTCAACTTTCTTTTCACCAAAGAATCACTCTCAAATATTTCAGATACTTTCCTCATTAGGGGTTGTTTTAAATGTTTTTTGCTAATATTTAATTAATTAATTAATTAATTATTCTCTAGCTTGTCTTTCAAGCATATCAAAAGCCAAAGAAGTCAGGTCAGGAACCAGGAGCCTGTCAAAGTCATAACTTATAACTAAGTTTAACTCAACAAGGAAATGTTAGGTCTATGAAATTCTGGAGAGATCATAATTTACCCTTAATCATTTACATTCAGGACTTTTAGTTTGTTTTCTTTGTTCTTCATTTTACTTAACTCATATGACAATGTAATATGTTCTTTTAGGTATATTTTTCCTGATGTTATGACATCATCCTTTTTGAATTTTTTTAATAGTAATGCGATTAATAAAAAGCAACAACACGTAGATGACAAAAACGAATGTACATATATTAGGTTGATTTATAAAAGCAAAATATGCTACCATTAAAATAAATATTAAAACTTGGCTGGGCATGATGGCTTATGCCTGTAATCCCAACACTTTGGGAGGCCAAGGTGTGTGGACCACTTGACCCCAGGAAATCAAGACCAGCCTGGGCAACGCAGTGAAATCCTGTCTCTAGTAGAAATATAAAGTATCGCTGGACATGGTGGTGTGCACCTGAATGTTTAGCAACTGAGGAGGCTGGGGTGGGAGGGTAGATTGAGTCCTGGATGTCAGGGCAGAAGTGATTCATGACCACAGCACTAAATTCCAGCCTGGGAAGAGAACAAGAGACCCTGTCTCAAAATAAAATATTAAAAGTTTAAATATAAATAATTTAAAACAAAATGAAAAGCAATATACATTAATTCATTGTTACTATGATTTATCAATGTAATGAATATAAAATATGCCTGATAAAATGCTGGAAGAGATACAGAAACATTGACTAATATTTAGGTTATTGCTTGCTTTCTTCTTTCTGTATTTCATATTATTGTACTCATTCTCAAATGTTGGAAGAACTCAAAGAACCTCTGGGAGTCTCCTACAAGTGAATTGCAAAGCAAGCCCTTAGGATTTTGGAGCAAACTCTGCCATCCCCTATGAATATCCTCTTTTTGAGAAAAACCTCTTTGTCTGCTACCGGGCATTAGTAGAGATTGAACACTAGAGCATTGACCACTAGGCTACCATAAGACCTAAGCTGCTAATCATTAACTATTAGGTTAGTGCAAAAGTAATTATGCTTTTGGCCAAAACCAACCTCATAGTTATTGTCTGACCCTCCAAGCCATAAAGCTGGTTATGCATAACAACAGTCCATCAACAAATGGCAGAGGTATGTATATATTCAGGCCAGAACAAGCTCTGAAGGGCACAAGTAAGCCATATGAAGAAATGGCCCAAAGGCCTATGGTCCCCACTGCTGCTGCACTGCATTCTCACCCTCAGACCATACCTGCAGCTCCAAGGGAAGTTCCTTGATCAGTTCACTGAGAAAAATAAGACTGAGACCTAGTTTACAGATGGTTCTGCATGATATGTGGGCACCTCCAAAAGGGAGATAGCTGCAACACTACAGCCCCACTCTGGGACATCCCTGAGGGACAGTAGTGAAAAGAAATCCTGTAGACAGAACGTCAAGCTGTACTCCTGAGTGCATCTTGCTTCAGTTGAGAAATAGACAGACACACAATTTTATACCAATTCATAGGCTCTAGCCAATGATTTTGCTGGATAGTCAGCGACTTGGAAGCAATGTTATTGGAAAATTGTTCACAAAGAAATTTGGGGAAAACCTGTATGAATAGATATTTCTGAGCGGGCAAAAGTCATGAAAGTATGTACGTCTCATGTGAAAGCTTACAATGGTGACCTCTGCAAAAGAAGATTTTAATGATCAAGTATATAGGGGGTAGCCTACTTTGTGAGTACTTGTCTGCCTCTTCTTCCAGCTACGCCTGCCATATTGCCCAGTGGGCTCATATAAAAAGTGGTCAGGGTGGCAGAGCTGGAGGTTATACATTGTTTCAGCAACAATTGACTTCTACTCATGAAGGTCAACATGGCTACAGCCACTGTGAGATGACCAATCTTCCAGTAGAAAAGACCAAAACAGCCTGCAAAATGGCAACTTTCCCCAGGGTGATCAGTCAGCTACCCTGCGGCAGGTTGATGACATTGGACCACTTCCATTATGGAAAAAACATTTTTTTTGTCTTTATTGGAATGTATGCTTGCTCTGAATATGGATGTACACAATGCTTCTATCAGAACTACTATCTACGGACTTACAGAATGCCCTATTTATCACTATGTTATTCCATATAGCATTGCTTCTCATTAATGAACTCACTTAACAGCAAAAGAAGTAAGACAATGATCCCATGCTCATGAAATTAACTGTTCTTACCATGTGTTTTACCATCTTAAAAACATCTTCCTTGATAGAATGGTGGAATAGCCTTTGAAGACTCAATTACAGTAGCAGCGAGGTGGCGATACCTGATGGGCCAAGGCAAAATTCTCCAGAAGGCTATATATGCTCTAAATCAGCATCCAATATATGATGCTTTATCTTGATATGCCCTAGATCAGCAACCAATATATGGTGCTAGGATTCACAGGTCCAGGAATCAAGTGGTGGAAATGGGAGTGACACCATTTAGGGTTACCTTTAATCACCCAGTAGCAAAATTTGAGCTTTCTGTGTGAAGACCTTATGCCCTTCTTTCCTAGAGGCCTTAGTTCCGAAGGTAGAAATGCTTCCACCAGAAGACGCAACAATGATTCCATTCAGTTGGAAGTCAAGACGACTGCCCAGCCATTTGAGGTTGCTCATGCCTCTGTGACGTGTGATTAAGGTCCATGAAGTTACAACCCAATTCAAGCAGGACTATTAATGTCTCAGATGCTTCAAGTATGAAACTGCAACCAGATAAAGTGCTTGCTGTAGGCAAAGGAAATACAAAATGGTCAGTGGAGAAAAGTAATAATAAACACCAGTTACAAACATATCCCCAGTTTCAGAAATGAAGCCTGTAATTACCATGACTGTTTTCTCATAGTCTTGTTATGAATATATTCATGTGTGTGTATATATATATATACATATATATATACACACACACACACAAATACATACACAGAGATGTAAATATATATTAAATATGTGTATGTGTATGTATATAATATGTTTGAGGGCGGGGCACGGTGGCTCAAGCCTGTAATCCCAGCACTTTGGGAGGCTGGGTCGGGTGGATCACGAGGTCAAGAGATCGAGACCATCCTGGTCAACACGGTGAAACCCCGTCTCTACTAAAAATACAAAAAATTAGCTGGGCATGGTGGCGCGTGCCTGTAATCCCAGCTACTCGGGAGGCTGGGCAGGAGAACTGCCTGAACCCAGGAGGCGGAGGTTGCGGTGAGCCGAGATCGCGCCACTGCACTCCAGCCTGGGTAACGAGAACGAAACTCCGTCTCAAAAAAAAAAAAAAGAATATGTTTGATTCCTTCCCTCTTATTACTTTATCATTTAGAGTAAGATGTATTAGCTATATATCATTGGTGTTTAAGTATTGTTAATTTTTACATCATAATATATAAGGTACAACATATCAAGAAGAAAAGAAAACATCATTCAAGGACTTTATCTCTTCTTCTTGAAAAGGAGTTAGCACATTTTGAGTTGTGCACAGGCTAGCTGTACATGTCAGTCAGAATTAAGATGGTGTTATTGTCATCATTTGGAGATTGAGTATGACTTAAAGAGGGGTATGAGCATCAAGTTGACAAGGGCTGAATTTGTTTTTGCTAATTTTGTCGAGTTGACTGGGTCAAAGAATACATAGATAATTGGACAAATGTTATTCTGGTTGCGTCTGTGAGTGTGGTTTTGGATGACGTTAACATTTAAATCAATAGACTGAGTAAAGCAATTTGTTCTTCCTAATGGAGGTAGGTAAGCTTCTTTCAACCAGGTAAAGGCCAGAATAAAACAAAAAGGCTAAACCTGCCTTGGATAAGAGTGAATTCTTCCTCCTTGATATCCTTTGAACTGAGATATCATTTTTTTTTTCCTTCCTCCAGACTAACTGAAATATCAGCCAATCTTTGAACTGGAACTATATCATCAACTACAATCAGCTTTTCTGGTTTTCATGTGCTCAGACTTGGACTGGAACTAAATCATTTACTGCCTGGATCTGTACTCAGCCAAGTCACTCTGCAAATCTTGCAACTTGTCAACCTGTATAATCATGTGAGTTAATTTCTAATAATAAATCTCTTTACATATATACATATGCACACACACTCATATTATGTGTATATAGTATAATATATGAAGTAATATATGTAACAGCATATATTATATCCTATTTGTTTTGTTACCTGGAGATCTCTGACTAATACAAGCATAAATTATTTTAAAAATGAACTGAATTAGTAGTTGGGTGAAAGACAGGATGAATGAATTAATAAAGAGAAAAATAAATAATATTGATTAATTGAACCATCTTTTACATTGTAACATCAGACTTCAGTAATGGAGACTTGAAATTTGTGAGTTAATATCTATTTTGTATTGTTCAGTGATTTTTAAGTATCCTCCTGATCTACTTCAGTTTTTATTTTCCAATAGTTCTTAAAAAAACATGACTTACCCTAAATCGCTTGTGCTCCTTTCTTTACCAACTGTATGAATGCACCACACTATTCATTTATCTTTTGATAGATAATGAGACATGTTTCAGATTTTTCCTATGATAATTTTTGTATGAAAATATGCTTTCATAGGCCGGGCGCGGTGGCTCACACCTGTAATCCCAGCACTTTGGGAGGCCGAGGCAGGTGGATCACAAGGTTAAGAGATCGAGACCATCCTGGTCAACATGGTGAAACCCCGTCTCTACCAAAAATACAAAAAATCAACTGGGCATGGTGGTGCATGCCTGTAATCCCAGCTACTCAGGAGGCTGAGGCAGGAGAATTGCCTGAACCCGGGAGGCGGAGGTTGCAGTGAGCC
>NW_016107448.1:4572004-4600493 GCF_001604975.1 Cebus imitator
AAAAAAAAAAAAAAAAAAAAAAAAAGAAGGAAAATATGCTTTCATTTTTCTTGGATAAAGGCTTAAAATGAAATGGCTGGATCATATGCTACAGATATGCTTATACATTTTAAGAAACTGGTAAACTATTTTCTAATGTGGTGGTAGAAATACAAAATACATTTTGTATTTCTACTAGTGACGTATGAGAGTGCTCATTCTTCCACATCCCCATCACCACTTGATATGATCGGTGGTTTTAAGTTTTAGTCATTCTAATAGGTGTGTGTTGGTATCAAATTGTGATTTTTATCTCACAATTTCCTAATAAGTAATAATATTATATGTATTTTTATGTACTTGTCTGCCATCAATATGTCTTCTTTGGTGTGTTTCTAATCTTTCTAAAATGCTTGTATTGATAATATGCAATATTTGTACTTATTTATGAAGTACATGCAACATTTTGTTACATGGATAGAATGTGTAATGATCAAGTCAGACTATTTAGGTTATCCATCCCTCCAAGTATCTACCATTTCTCTATGTTGGGAACATTTCAAGTCCTTGCCTCAAGCTATTTTGAAGTAGGCAATAAATTGCTGTTAACTATAGATACCCTACTCTGCTATCAACATCAGAAATGATTTCTCCTAACTTCAAGTTTGTATCCATTAACCAATCTCTCTTCACTTCCCCTCACACCCCAACACATGGCCTTCCCATCCAAGGTATCTGTCATTCTACTCTCTACCTTTATGAGATTAATGTTTATATCTTACATATGTGAGTGAGAGCATGTACTATTTGTTTTTCTCTGCCTAACTTATTTTAATTAACATAGTGATGTAGTTTGGCTATTTGTCCCTGCCCAAATCTCATGTTAAATGTAATCCCCAACGTTGCAGTTACAGCCTGGTTGGAGGTGTTTGAATCATGGGGGTGGATCCCCCATTGCTTAGTATGTCTTTGTAACAGTGAGTTCCCATGAGATCTGGTCATTCAAATGTGTGTGGCACCGCTCCCTCCACTCTCTCTCTAGTATTCTCCCATTTTCACCACATGATGCATTTGCTCCCCCTTTGCCATCTTCCGTGATGGGAAGCTTCCTGAGGCCTCCCCAGAATCAGAGGCTTCTATACTTCCTCTACAGCCTGTAGAACTGTGAGCCAGTTAAACCTTTGAGGTATTTCTTTACGAAAATTTTTTATAAGATCTCCATACTGTTTTCCATAGTGGCTGTACTAATTACCATAACTGTAAACAGTGTATAAGAGTTGCATTTTGTCTATATCCCTGCTAGCATTTATTATTTTTGTCTTTTTAATGATAGCCATTATACCTAAAGTAAACTGATATCTCATTGTGGTTTTGATTTGCATTGTTCTAATGATTAATGATGGTGATAATATGCCATGGAGAAGACATTTTGCAACTGTATCTGTTTGGGGATCTATGAGCTTTCTCTATCTGAATGTCTTAATCTTTTGTAAGACATGGGAAGTTTTCAGCTATTATTTTATTAAATAGATGCTCTTTCTTTTTTACTTTCTCTTTGCTTTCTGAGACGTTAACACTTATAATATTTGGTCACATTATGGTGTTCTATGTGTCACATAGGTTTCATTTAGTCTATTTAATTATTTTTAAAATTATTTTTGTCTGAATTATTTTAAAAGACCTATCTGCAAGTTCTGAATTTTTGTATTCTGCTTGATATAGTCTATTGTTGAAGCTTTCTTTCAATGAATGTTTCAATTCCAGAATTTCTATTTTGTTCTTTTTCAGTGATATCAATGTTTTTGATAAACTGCACATTCATATACTGATTTTTCAAATATATTTCTATTGTTTTCTTCCAAGTGCTCTTGTGTATCACATAACTTCTTTAATGTCATTATTTTGAATGATTTTTCCAGGATTTTAGAAATTTTCTGGTTTTTGTTTTATTTTGTTTTGACACAGAATCTTGCCCTATCACCCAGGCAGGAATGCATATAAATTTCTTTATTGGAATCTGTTACTGAGGAATTATTGTGCTCCATTAGAACTGTTCTATTGCCTTGCTCTATCATGTTTATTGTGTCCTTATCTCTCTATCTGTGCATCTGGCAAAACAGTCACTTCTTACAATTTTTTTGAATTTGCTTTCACAGTGGAAGTTTTTTTCCTAAATACGTATCTATGTCATTCATTGGGTAGGGTATTTTGGGTTTGATTCTGTGAGTGTGCAGTAGGGTAGACTCTGTATGATTTATTCATCTGTAAAAAGTATTAGTAATGTTTGTGATTTCTTCATTGACCTTGGGTGTGGTTGTTAGTGTAAGCTGCGGTATAGTTTTGCTGAGGATGGAAACATCAGGTGAACAGACTTCAGTGGTGATAGCAGCAGGCCAATCATGCCCATCCTTGGGCTTCAGGATGATATATGCGGGCTCCAATGTTAGCTGGTCTAGGTAGATAAGGTCTTGGGCATCCAGGCAGCTTACTTGGGTGCCAGCAGTGGCAGCAGTGTGCTAACTTGGTAGGCAGCTGGCATTATGTTGGCAATGGCAGTAGCTGTGGTGGGACAATCACTTGGCTCATAGGTGGTTAATTCTGGTATTGGCAGGGGCTGTGATGGACTGGGTGGGCCAGTACTCAGGCATGTGTGCCTATGTGGTGCCTGCTGTAGTAGCAACAGTTTGGTGGAGGAGAAGTGCTCAGGTGTCAATTGAATGGGTCAGGGTAATCTCTGGTCCCCTGGACTGTTTGCTCAGATGGAGGATGGGTAGAGCCAAACCAGGGAGAACTTTGCTCAGGCCCCCACATGTTTCATGCCAGTCAGTTCTGGCTATTGTATGCAAGAACAGGGTAATTCCTAGGCTCTAGCAGATTGTTCGATTGGGGGAAGCAGTGTCTACATTGCGGTCCTGATTCTCGGGAAGGTGAAGTAGCTGTAATTGGTAGCAGCAGTAATGGTGACTGGGAGGATACCCCTGCTTCATGCCACTTTTAAATGCACAGTGGCCCTGCTACTTGCAGTGGTATCATTGCCAATAAATTTTACCTTGGTCCTGGCAGTAGCAGCTAGCAGTACCACCCAGTTGTGGGTAAGGAATGTCAGTGGGGGTACAATGATGTAGAGATCCAGGGGCTCTTGAGCCCAAGGAAAGGATGCAAACTGATGGGGTCTATGACCTCATAATGGCACCTTTCTACAGCTTTTTAATGCTGGGTATGTGTGAGACCCAGTGTGAGGTCTCTCTCTGGGGGAATGCAGTTGTGCAGTATCCAGAGAGCTCCTTATGTTAGTCTCAGGGCCCATGTACATTGAAAACCTCTCCAATGGCCAAGATTGCAAAAGTCCATGGTCAAAATATGGACTACTTGGGATCACTCACTTACATATTCCCCACATGTGAACCTTCTCCAGGCTCTCAGATGATCCTGGCCAAGAAGACGACCTTGCTTCCCTGTTATTCCTTGCCTTAGGGTTTCCTGTCACTTCTTTATTGAATTACAGATTTCTTTCTTAGGTGATCTATTCAAAGTATTTGTTCAAATGTTCTGTCCATTTCTTCTGTGGTTTTTTTTTTCAATTTTCTTATTATTGAGTTTTTGTAGTTCTTTACATGTTCTAGATAAACAATCTTTGTCAACTATACAGATTGTAAGTTTGTAATAGAGTATCTAGTTTGTATTTTCATTCTTTTATCAGAATCAATGGAATGGCCGTTTTTTATTTTAATGAGGTTCAGTGTATCTATGTGTTCTTTTATAGATTGTACTTCTAGTGTTGTATCTAAGAAATATGTGTTTGCCCCAAGATGACAAAGGCTGTTTACTTTCTAGAAATTAAAAAATTTTTATACAGTGTATTTAAAAATATATAAATATACATTATGTATTTCATACAGTTTATAAAAATAAATATATACATAAATTATAAATTTTTATATACTATGAGGTATGGTTTAGAATTCCTTTTTTATTTTTTAACAAATATGTGGTTTTTTTGCATATGTATATCCAGTTATTTCAGAAACATTTGTTAAAATTGTTATTCATACAATGTGCATGTATTTTGGCTTGATATTCAGTTACATTTTTATATTTGATTATTTTTACATCATACTATGTTGTCTTGATTAGAGTAGGTTTATAATAAGTCTAAAAGTCAAAGACTATAAATAAATTTATTTTTTTTCACATTGATTTTAGATATTCTAGTGTCTTTGAAAGGTCCTATGAACCTGTGAATTAGTTTGCAACTTTGTGCAAAATAATAATGGAGTTTGGATCAGAATTGTCTTGATTCCACAAGAAAAAAAATAGAGATAATTTAAGTCATAACATTGAGTTTTCTGACACTGGAGCACATAATATTTTTCATGTTTTTAGGTATCTCTTAAATTATTTGAACAGTGTTTCAGAGTTTTCAATATAAAGATCCGTCACATATTTTGTCAAATTTATTCCTATGGTGTTTATATTTCTTGATAATATTGTAAATAGTATTTTTCTGATTTTAGTTTCTGACTTTTCATTGATAGAATGTAGAAGTACAACTTTCAAAACAGTAATGTATCTTCCTACCAAGCTTGCCAAATTTACTTATGATTTTGTGTAACTTTTTATAAAGCTTAGTGGATTTTCTATATAGTTGCCCATGTGGTCTTGTAAATAATAATAGTTTTACTCCTTTCCTTCCAGTTTTTGTGTGTTTTATTACTTTATCTTCTTATTTTATGGAATAGACCCTCAAAAATATTGTGAATAGAAGCGGTCAGAGCTGTCATCTTTGTATTTTTCCTGATTTTGGGGGGGAGTTTTGGTGTACGAATTCAGAATTTCACCATTAAGTATGATTTATTTAAGTATGATGAATTTCACCATTAAGTACTGACTGTAGATGTCAATCTTACCATGTTCAAAAAAATTATCCTGTATTTCTAATCTGCTCAACAGTTTTTAAAAGATTATGTTGGGTTTTTTAAAATGATGTTTCTGCATCAACTGAGATGTTCACATGGTATTTTTTTTTTTTTTATTCTGTCTAGTTCTGCAAGGGTTCTTTCTCCCTGCACTAAAACCAGAAAACTCTCTCAAGCAGTAAATTTGAGCAATGGTAAGGCTCTGTTGCTTTTCATCTCTCAAAAGTCACTCTGCCTCAGTGCTTGATGTCTAGTGAATTGAGGACTATTGATTCCAATTTTATTTGTTTTGTTTTTTGTTCTTTTATGTGGGAGGGTAAGTACAGACCATTTTACTCCCCTTTGGTTTTATGCAGCAGTCCCCAGTTCACAGATATGATGAGATAATACTATAAGGTTACACTAAATCTGGTAGCACTAAGTTTATATTCAGAAAGGATAAAATGTCTCTACAGAAGTAGTTAAAAATAATATAACTCAAGGTTTAAGGCAGCATAATATTCCATGGTGTATATGTGCCACATTTTCCCTATCCAGTCTATCGTCGATGGGCATTTGGATTGGTTCCAGGTCCTTGCTATTGTAAACAGTGCTGCAATGAACATTCGTGTACACGTGTCCTTATAGTAGAACGATTTGTAATCCTTTGGATATATACCCAGTAATGGGATTGCTGGGTCAAATGGAATTTCTATTTCTATGTCCTTGAGGAATCGCCACACTGTCTTCCACAATGGTTGAACTAATTTACACTACCACCAACAGTGTAAAAGTGTTCCTACTTCTCCACATCCTCTCCAGCATCTGCTGTCTCCAGATTTTTTAATGTTCGCCATTCTTACCGGCGTGAGATGGTATCTCAATGTAGTTTTGATTTGCATTTCTCTTATGACCAGTGATGATGAGCATTTTTTCATATGTTTGTTGGCCTCACGTATGTCTTCTTTTGTAAAGTGTCTGTTCATATCCTTTGCCCACTTTTGAATGGGCTTGTTAGTTTTTTTCTTGTAAATCTGCTTTAGTTCTTTGTAAATTTTGGATATCAGCCCTTTGTAAGATGGGTAAACTGCAAAAATTTTTTCCCAATCTGTTGGTTGCCGATTCACTCTAATGATTGTTTCTTTTGCTGTGCAGAAGCTGTGGAGTTTGATTAGGTCCCATTTGTCTATTTTGGCTTTTGTTGTCAATGCTTTTGGTGTTTTGGTCATGAAGTCCTTGCCTACACCTACGTCCTGAATGGTTTTGCCTAGATTTTCTTCTAGGGTTTTTATGGTGTTAGGTCTTATGTTTAAGTTTTTAATCCATCTGGAGTTAATTTTAGTGTAAGGTGTCAGGAAGGGGTCCAGTTTCTGCTTTCTGCACATGGCTAGCCAGCTTTCCCAACACCATTTATTGAACAGGGAATCCTTTCCCCATTGCTTGTTTTTGTCTGGTTTGTCAAAGATCAGATGGTTGTAGATATGTTGTGTTGCCTCCGAGACCTCTGTTCTGTTCCATTGGTCTATATCTCTGTTTTGGTACCAGTACCATGCTGTTTTGATTACTGTAGCCTTGTAGTATAGTTTGAAGTCCGGTAGTGTGATGCCCCCCGCTTTGTTCTTTTTGCTTAGAATTGACTTGGCTATGCGGGCTCTCTTTGGGTCCTTTGTGGGGACATGGATGAACCTGGAAACCATCATTCTCAGCAAACTGACAGAGGAGCAGAAGATAAAACACCGCATGTTCTCACTCATAGGCGGGTGTTGAACGATGAGAGCACATGGACAAAGGGAGGGGAGCACTACACACTGGGGTCAGTTGGGGGGAAATAGGGGAGGGGCGGTGGGGGGTGGGGAGATGGGGGGGGATAGCAGGGGGAGAAATGCCAGATGTAGGTGATGGGGAGGAAGGCAGCAAATCACACTGCCATGTGTGTTCCTATGCAACAATTTTGCATGTTCTTCACATGTACCCCAAAACCTAAAATACAATAAAATAAATAAATGGGGAAAAAAAAAGGTTTAAGGCAATTTTCAAATTAAAATACCAAACATATAATGCAGGAATTGCATTTTGTAAGTATGAAGACTCAGTCGCTTCAATATTTTTTTTTCTTTTTAACCTGTTTGTTGCATGTTGACTTCTTTAACAAGCAGGGTCTTGAACACAGTGTAGTACATAAGACCATTACTGAGAGTGCTCTTGGAATCACCACATATATGCGGTTTAGAGTTAGAGGGCTCGGCATGGCAAGACTGAACAAAAACAAAAGGTGTGCTGCAAAGGAAGCCTCATTGTATTCTTAGCCAACACTTCGGACAGCTTGAGACTAAAGTAGTCCGTCATAGTTGTCCTGCTTTAGACTGAATTGGTGGAACAGCAGTGGAGGCAATTCGCAAATAGATGGTAAATTAAAACAAAAAGTCAGCAAATGGCCCTCCCAGCAAACAGGGGCAAAGAATCCTTCCCTGATGGGGAATCTAGTTTTTCATCTCTATGTTCCATTAAAATAATATAAAGAAAAGAGGAATACATAAATGACTGAAATATATAGATCCCATAGAGTCTTAGATAACAGTAATTTTGTACATATTCCAGTATATTTGATAAGTAAGATAAATTCAAGTATTTCCAATTAATTCATTTCTATCTGACTAAATGGAAAGCTACAGAAAACTAAAGAGGATAACAATAAACTCTTTAATAGGAAAAAACATTATTTATAGTCAGTTACTTTTTGAAATACAAAAGAAAACAACTCATAATTTTATGTACCCTTTTAGAAAGTAGACCTTGACATACTATTAAAAAATTGTTACGTGGTTATGCTTGTATTCTTCTGACTCTTACCACCAAATAGAGTGCTTCCAAGTACCTTTGGAATTGCACTCTTAAATGTACTAGGCTATTGATTGCTCAGTCAAGACCCTTATTGAAAACAAGTCACATTTTGATCAATTATATTCACTAGTGACCTTCAGAAATAAAAAATAAAATGTTCCAGAGATTCTAAAGCATACCCATTCTTTAACACACACACAATCCAGCACTTTATTTGGCAATAACTGCATTATATTTCCATGTCAGTGTTATCTGCAGTCAGTCATGAATTGAAGTGATATTCGGCAAATCCCTAGAATGTGAAAAATTGACACAATTCAGTGATATAAATGACAATCCTTTCAGTGTTCACTATGTAGGTAGATTAGTGCTCAACAGGGGAGAGACAACAGCTGTTAAGTGCCAAGGAATGGACAACACTGGACTATTTATACAGGGTTTTCTGCAGCTATTTTTTTTCTATTTTATGAAATGAAATATTTTTTAATTAGTTAGATCCTAAAATACTATTATTTATAATTTCCTGGTACATTATTGTCAAAAGCAAATGACATACGCATTTATTGACATATTCAACATTGTGTGTTTTCCCTAAAACTTAAGATTTTGCTTTTAAAATCCTGTTGTTTGCTTAAACATGTAAATCCTCACACATTATTCTTTAGTTATTATCAAAATATCATTTTTAATAAGTGAATATGCTATCTTTTACATACATTTTAAAAACTATTAATTTCTGTGGATAAAATCTTCAGCCTTTACACTTTGACAAATTCCCAAGATTGTTAACTACATAAATTTTATTGGTGGGAGCAAAAGTATAGTTGACCCTTGAGCAACTCAGAATTGAACTACGCAGGTCCACTTATATGCAGATTTTCTTCAATAAACATATTGAAAAATTTTTGGAGATGTGTAACGATTTGAAAAACTCACAGATGAACCATATAGCTTAGAAATAGCAAAAAAAGTTTAAGTATGTCTTAAATGCGTAAAATACATGTAGATAATGGTTTTTTGTCATTTATATAATAAAATATAAATATATACCTGTTATAAAAAGTTAAAATGTATCAAAACGCATACACTTAAATATTTTTAGAACTCACATGGTGCCATTTGTAGCACAGACAAATGTAAACAAGCACAAAAATGTAGTGTTAAATAATAGCTGCATAAGATTAACTGTAGTGCACACTATATTACTACAATAATTTTGTAGGAACCTCCTGTTCCTATTGTGGTGAGCTCAAGTGGTTTGATTATCCACTTAAAACACTGTGTGGCACTAATTATTTTCTCATGAGCAGTTCATCTGTCAAGAAAATTACATATTGCAGTACAAATTGATCTCTCTTTTTTTTTTTAACATATCTTTAATTGTGTTTACAGTGATATTATAAACCTTGAATAACACCATGGCATCTATATGAAGTGGCACTAGTGATACTGGAAGTGTTCCCAAGAAGCAGAGAAAAGTCATTACATTAAAAGAGAAAGTTGAATTTCTTGATATGTGCAAGATTGAGCTCTGCAATTGTTGTTACTTATCATTTCAAGATAAAGTAATTTAGCATAAAGACCACTGTAAATAAGTAAAAACAACTTGTGAAGCCCTTTCTACAGGTGCAAAACCCTTCCACTTTTTGTGAAATAGCTTTCAGTATCTTATATCTTTTATTTGAGTGGAGGATTTCTACAAGTAATACATACCTATGAACTTTAAAATGATTTGAGAAAAAGTGAAATAATTACTTGACAACTTAAAGCAAAAGGTAGGTGAAGGATCTGAAACTGGTGAATTTAATGCCAGCAAAGGATGGTTTGATAATTTTAGAAAGAGGTTTGGCTTAAGAAAATGTCATAATATCAGGAGAAGCAACTACTTCTGATGAAAAGGCAGCAGACAAGTTCCCAGTCATATTATGTAAATCATTGAGGAGAAAGGATATTTGCCTGAACGGGCTTTTATTGAAAACAAAAGTGTCCTATTTTTGAAGAAAAATGTAATAATGGAAATTTATTAGGAAGAATGAAAAATGAACACCAGGATCTAAGGCAGGACTGGATAGGTTAACTCTACAGTTGTACTTCAGTAAATATGGGGGGCTGGGTCCAGGACCCTCAGCATATACCAAAATTCATGTTTACTCAAGTCCCACTGTTGGCCCTGTGATACTTGTGTATAGGAAAAATCAATCCTCTATATATGCAGTTTTTGCTTCTCACAAATACTATATTTTCAATATTTTAGTTGAAAAACAAATCTGTGCATAAGTGGACCTACATAGCTCCCTTCAAATTTATGTTGTTCGAGAGTCAACTGTAGTATTTTGTGTCAATTCACTCAGATTTGTAACTAGGATTGTCCTTGTTTATACTGAGCTCCAAACCCTGAAGAGAAAAGATACACCCCAGCTGCCTGGACAATCAAAACCATTTTTCTGGATTGATTCCATTGGTACTCTGTCCTTGAAATCAGGAAGTATCTCATTAAGAATTCAGAGGAAGTGTGTTTTAATGCTCTTTTGATATTGGACAATGCCTCTAGTCGCCCAGAGCCCCATTGAGTTCAACAATGAAGTCACTAAAGTGGTCTACTTGCCTCCAAACACAGCCTCTAATTCAGCCTCTAGATTGGAGGGTCATAAGGAAGTTTAAGATTCATTATACATGGTAATCCATGGAAAGGATTGTCACTTCCATGAAGAGAATCTGCCAGAGAAATCATCAAAGTCTAGAAGGATTACATCACTGAAGATGTCATTATTCTTATAGAGAAAGCCATCAGGTCTGGAACAATTTATTTCTGCTGGAGAAACTATATTCAGATTTTGAGCATTATTCACAGGCTTTATGACAGAGCCAATGAAAGCAATCATAAAAAATACTGTGGATATGGTAAAAATAAAAAGAGGATGAGAAATGAAGAGTTTTAGATATGGATATTGAGGAAATTCAAGAGTGCATAAATACTACACCAGAGGAATTAGGGAGATGATTTGATGATGGTATGAATGCTACTAAGTGCTAAACAATAAGGAATAAGACTCAAAAGAAGCAGTGTGAAAAACAAGGTAACATAAGATAATCTGGCAGAACAATTTCAATTATTCAAGGCTGCTTTTGACTTCTTTAGTGACATGGACCTCTCTATGATATGGGCACTGAAACTAAAGCAAACAATGGAAGGAGGATTGATACCTTGTAGAAACATTTTTAGAGAAATAAAAATGCAAAAATGTTAAACAAATTGTGATGTATTTACGCAAAGTTACACCATGTGTCTGCCTCTCATAACTGCCTTTACACTGCCTCCACCTCTTCCATGTTTGCCAACCTTCAGACAGCAAGAACAACCTGTCATCCTCCTCCTCCTCCTCAGCCTGTTCAGTGTGAAGATCATGCAGTTCTACTTAATGAACAGTAAACACATTTTCTTCCCAAGATTTTTCTAATAATGTTTTCTTTTCTCAAGCTTACTTGATTGTAAGAACGCAGCATATAATACATATAACATTAAAAATGTGTTAATCAACATTATAGATAATTAATATGGCTTCCAGTTAATAGTCAGCTATTAGTAGTTAAGTTTGGGGGAGTAAAATGTTACATGAGGATTTTTGAATGGGCAAGGAGTCAGTGCCTCTAATCATTATATTACTCAAAGGTCAACTATATTTGATCTGTAAATCTTGAGTCACAGCTCTCTTCTTTAATATCAAAATGGATAGAAAATTACTAATGTATTTTGTTTTTTAAAATATTTTTTTAAAGAAATTAGCCAATATCAAATAGAAAGGATGCAGTAAAAACTAATCTAACATTTGACTTACTAAATTGTTAATATTTTGTCACATTATTTTATTCTCCCTCATTACATATTCCTCTGTTTATATATGCATGCTTGTGTACATATACATACACAGTACATTTTATTATTTGAGAGTAAGCTACAGACATTATTTCAAATTCAATTATGTCTACATTTAACTCCTAAGAACCAGTGTTCTCTTCCCAATATAATAAAAATATTATTATATTTAAGAAATATAATATCGATATAATAAATGTATTTCATTTTACAATATCCCAACTGTTTCATTAATGTCTCCCTAGGCATTCTCCCATCCCTATCCAACCAAGCACAGCTCACTGAATGTAATTTTTATGTTTCCTTAACATCTAGTAACCTTTGTTTTCTCCTATGATGGCTTAAATAGTGGCCCAAAAAAGATATATTCATGCTCAAGAACATGTGAATGAGACTTTACTTTTTAAAAAAAGAATTGTATCTTTTCAGATGTAATTAAGTTGAGTATTTTGAGATAAAATCATCCTTAATGATATGTCTGGGTTTTAAATCTAATGACAAATGTCCATATAAGAGACAGGAGAGAAAACATACAGAGGGAAAGGCTGTGTGAAGACAGAGGCCAGGATAGGGGGATGCAGCCACAAGCAAAGGAACACCTGGCACCAACAGAGTGTACAGGAGGCAAGGAAGAATTCCCCTATATAGCGTACAAGGGGAACGTTGATCTGATGACACCTTGATTTTGGAATTCCTCTCTCCAAAGCTATGAAATAATAAATTATTTATTTTAAGCCACGAAATGTGTGGTGATTTGATAGGGCAGTCCTAGTGAACTAACACACTCCAAACTTCTGTATTTTTGAATATTTCAAAATATTCCTTTTTTTCCCCCAAACCTATACCAATTGTCTAATAGAATATGTCAAATCTATATTCATTTTGTTATTTCCCCATAATTATATATAATTATTGTGATTTTCTCATATCTGAGATGAGGCTTTCTTGGTAAGAATATTGTATAGGTTGTGCTATATGTTATATCATAATCACAGAAATGTAATGTAATCTTATTATACTATTTTTGTGCTAAGTTTTTTAAATGCACTTTTATTTTGGAAAAGAGTCCTCAGCTAATGATTTGACTTACGATTTTTCAACTTGATAATGAGTTTTTCTGGAAGTAACATTTGTGATAAGTCCTGAAGCATTTCTGATTTAGATTTATAGAAAGTTGAAAAGAATACAGAGAGTTATTCTAAAACTTACAATTTGATCATACCAGTGTTAATGTCTTAAGCACTTATAGACTATTTATCAAAAGTATCGATTAGTATTAGTATGATGCTATTAAGTAAATTACTAATTAATTCTGATTTTACCAGTTTTCTCATTAAGACCATTTTCCTCTATTCAAAGATCCAATCCAGGATACAATGTTGCATTTAGCCATTATGTCTTCTTAGTCTGCTCCTGTCTATGACAGTTTTATACCTTTTCTTATTTTTCATGCCCTTGACACTTTTGAAGGAATATGATCAGGTATTCTTCTAGAAAGCCATTCAATTTGTGTTTGTCTGATATTTTCTCATTGTCACACTGAGTTTATTGATTTTTGGAAAGAATACCATAAAGGTGAAGGATATGTGACAGATATCATCATGGCTTATTACTGGTGATATTAATCTTCATTGTTTGGTTAAAATGGTATCTGCCAGTTGTCAACACTTTAAAGTCACCATTTTTCTCATTCCATATTCTATTATTTGAGAGAATCAGTAAGTTCAATTCAGTCTTAAAGGGAGGGGAATTAAATTCCACCTCTTAACAAAGGAGTCCTCTCTCTTTCTCTCTCTCTCTCTCCACATTCACACACACACACACACACACACACACGCACGCACGCACACACACACACACACACACAATTACGTAAACGTCTTTTCTAAGAATGAATTATTCTTTTTCCCTCAGTTTTCACTGTTTTATTTCAATCACTTATTTGTGTCAATTTGGATATGTGGATACTTATTTATTTTAATACTTGGGTTATAATTATTACTGCTATTATTTTTTGTTTTTATGATTTCATTACTCAGATTATTCTAGCTTTAATTATTACCAGCTCTTTCAGGTTGCTTCCTGTGTCTCTTTGCCATTGTTCTCTTCTTTAGTTTTTGAACATCTCCTTAGCTTCTGGTGCTGTAAGATACTCCAGGCTAATCTAGTTTTTTCTCTGCCTAAGTTCTAGGATCAGCTACTTCTCTAAGGAATGCTATTTTGTTTTATTAAGAAATGTACGATGAGGAAACCAGTATGTAGACAATGGGTGCTCTTGATATGTGTGTCTATACATAGTTATCTATCTGTTAAAAAATACACATACACATTGATTTAGTACATACCAATATTTGCAATTCTAATTACACCACAGAGTTCATTCTAACTTACTCACCTGTTTATTTGTAAGTACATTTTTGCCTGCTTGTTACTAGATTGTTATTTTGAGATTCAGAAACCTGGCTAAAATATAGTCTGAACCTGCAACACATATAATTTCAGAATTTGGAGCCATTACCTCTGTGGTAAATGGGGGAGCTTATGCTTCACATTACAGTGTTTATGTACATTTTATTGTGTCTGTAGCCTTATAGAACCCATTTAAAATACAATTTTCCAAATCTACGTAAGTCTGTGCTACTATAGTCACACTTTGAAGCCTCACAGATACCCTTTTTCACCCCAAGATATGGACACTGATGACACCACACAAGCACCAAAAGGATCTGAAGATATTTATTATTCACCTAGTGAGGTTTTCTGCAAAGAGCAGGGAAGACATTTAAACAGGTTCAAAAATTGTCTGAGAGAGAATGAAGCAGCAACTAATTAAGGACCAGCAACCAATTGTGCCTGTGTGTATGTGCCTGTGTGTGTGGTAAGGGGTCAGGCTACAATGAGCATTCTGTATTCTTGTAGGCTGGACCTTGCATGATTTTAACTTTCCTTTGACATCAAGACAGAGTAGTATGGCCTTTCTTATCAGGTAGCCAGGATGTGAAACAAGAGAAGAACACAGAATGATGATGCTTGAAAGCTGTCAACAGTCAAACATCAATAAGGGATTCAGATTTTATTACAGCCCATTCCTTTCCCTCTGTACCCCATATTGAGGTTGTATCAAACATTTGTAGTAGAGTCAGGTACACGTATTTCAGCCAAAAATTCTTTCCAAGGAAATTTTGGTGTATATACCTGGGAGTAAAATTGCTGCATTATACAATAATTTTTTGAGGAACTGTCAAATTTTTTTCTGCAGTGTCTCTTTCAGTATTATAGATAATATAATTGAACCTACATCAACCATTTATCCTTTGTTTCTTTTTAACCATTTTTCTGCCTTATTTGGGTTTAAATGTATTTTTTATAATTTTATTTCACATTTTATTTTGACTTGTTATAGCTTTGTCTTATTAGCTTTCTAAATGTTTTCCATAGATTTGCTATATACACTTTAAATAGCCTGAATCCAGCTTTAAATATTGCACTGTTTCTAAAACAGTCTAAGAACTTTAGAACAGTTCTGTCCAATATCTCCCTTCTCTCATGCCATAATTGTCAAACACTTTACTCAACATATGTTGTAAACACAAAATAGTTTTACTTGTATTACTCTCAGCCATCAGTTCTTTTCAGAGCAATTAAACATAATAACTAATTATATTTTAACTCAATTTAGTCCATTTTCAACAGTCTACATCTTTTGTAGATATAAACCTTGATCTATAGCATCTTACCTCTGCCTGAAGAATTTTCTTTAACATTTGAGTAGGCCTGCCAAAAATAAATTCCTTGTTGTAATTATCTGAAAAAGTCTTTATTTGTCTAGAAAAAAAGTCGTTATTTGTCCTTCACTTTTGAAGGATATTTTGCTAAGTAAACTATAGAAATCTGAGTTTGCAGGGGTTTTGTTGTTGTTGTTCATAATTTAAATATGTTACTAGTTTTTCCTTGCTTACAGGTTTCTAACAATAGATGGAAGTAATACCATCCCCTCTGCCGGCTTCAACATTTTTTCTTTCCCTTTGGCTTCAATAGTTTGAATGCTATATGCCTTGATGTGGGTTATTTGATCCTTATCCTACTTAATGTTCTATGACAGTTCTGAGTGGGTGCTTTAGTGTCTCAATCATTTTGACAAATTCTCATTTATATTTTTCAAGTATTTATTTTATTCCCACTCTATCTTCTGCTTTTATGATTCAAAATTACATACATTTCAGAAATCTCTGATATTGACTCACAGCTTCTGAATGATCTGTTCTGCTTTTTGCTCATTCTGTGTTTAAATGTTAGTTTGGAAATTTTCTATTGATGTCAACTCAAATTTATTGGGTTACTTTTCTACTGTAAGGTGCAAAGATATGCATTTTACAAATATTCTTTATTTCTCTTACTATATTTTTAATTTAAATAATTTTCACTTAATTTTTTCTTGTTATTTTCATCTCTCTGGTGGCATTTTTATCTGATTTTGCATGTTATTTACCTGATTTATTAAAAGTTTTAGCATTAATTTTGTTTATTTTAAATTTCCTGACTGATATTTCTAACAACTGCATATTTCTAAATCTGCCTTTTATTATCTTTTTTCTCTTCTGATGTATTTATCTTGCTTTTTTGTGTGCCTTGACTTTTTCGTTAAAAGCAAAATATGCTGCATAAGATACTAGATACTGAGATCAATGGATTTGTATGTTTGCTGTTGAGCTTTTTTTTTCTTTTTTCTGCTAGGACATTAATGTGGGTGTTTGGGTTGATCTAGTCAGCAGTTAGGTTTGAAGTTGTTTGGTACCATGGTATGGCTGGTGTACTGGGGACTCAAATTCCTCTAGTGATACTTAGTCATGCCTGATTTTTGTTTCTCTGATTGGTCTGGATCATGCTTTTGTGTTGCTCCCAGAGGAATCCTGGCTCTTATAGTTCAACCAGCATTATGTTATTGTTATTTTTATTTGAGTCTTGCTCATTGGAGGGATTTGGATATCATATATGATTTGGATATATATCATACAATTTGGATATCATATATGATTTTAAAAATTACTAATAATTTGAAAATGTTGAAGTGTCAAAATATTTTGTTTTTTTTTTTTTACATGCTGAGGTTAATATGCTTCAAATAGAGAGTTAATTATGCAACAAGATGTAAAGAATGACTCATGCATTGGTTGATGCTACTTCACTTATGGGATTCTTAAAATACAAATTAACCGTCATCAAAGGGTAAATGACTAGATGCAATGAAACTAAGCTTAACTACTTTGTGTTTCTGCAGAAGGTGATCTCAGATTACTACTTCACTGACTTAACAATTTAAGAATTATAACCAACTCCTTTTTCCAAATTCATCATCCCAGAATTAAGTGATTGATGAGAAACCAACAGGTACAACATAGACTTGCAAATGTTCTTGGATTCTGAAGGACCTGTCACTGCTTTGACTAAAAGAGCAACATAATATGCCAGAGTCTTTCAAAAGACCAGAAGTTTCTTCTTCTTTCCTCTTGGATCACTGAGTATTCATTTAAGGAATCGCAGTACCTGAGGTTGTCATGCAGAGAAGATTACCAATGTAGACATGAGGAAGGGTTGTGAGGATAGACAGAGAGGGGAAAAGAGAGAACAAAAGAGAGAGGCCTATAATCCCAGCACTTCCGGAGGCTGAGGTGGTGGATCAGGAGGTCAAGAGACCGAGAACTTCCTGTCCAACATGGTGAATCCGCCTCTATTAAAAAAAAAAAAATAGCTGGGCATGGTGGCATGCTACCCGGGAGGCTGAGGCAGAACAATCGTTTGAACCTGGGAGGCGGAGGTTGCAGTGAGCTGAGATCACACCATTGCACTCCAGTCTGGTGACAGAGCGAGACTCTGTCTAAAAAAAGAAAAAAAAAAAAAAAAATACAGACTGAGAGAGAGAGGGGAAAGGTGGGACGGACGTAAGGAGAGAAAGAGAGAGAGAGAGTGAGAAACAGAGAGAGATCACATTATTGTCTGAGATTCCAGACTCTGAAGGAGATCTGAGCTACTCCTTCTGTGTCAAAATTCCTAAAACACACAATGATGAAAAAATAAAAATGAATTTGAAAATGATTTATTACACATAAAAGAAAACTAAAAAGTCTCATCATTGGGAGTATCATCCCTCCTTCACAGCCATCCAGTGCCCCATGTCCCATCACTGTCTACATCATTATCAGAAGTATCATTCTAAAATATCACACCATTTCCTTGTGAATCTGGTCATTTGTTATTATTCCATTTCTCAGGGAATTGTGGCACTTTGAAATTTTCCTCCCCCAGGAACTGTAGGGAGCCCTGGTCACAGTTCTCCTCTTTGTTATATATATATATATTTATATATATATATGGTGTGTGTGTGTGTGTGTGTATGTGTGTGTATATATATATATAACAAAGTATATATTATATATAACAAAGTATATATATAATAATATATAATATATAATTATATATAATATACACATAAAACTATATACTTTGTTATGTATAATATATAACATATATAATATATGCTTTGTTTTATATATATATACCTTGTTTTATATATATACTTTGTTATATATAATATATTATATATTTTATATATCTAAAACAAAGTGTGTGTGTATATATATATATATATATATATATATATATATATATGTACACTTCTTTAGTAAGTCTTTTGCTTTATTAAGGTCTTTGCTATTAATTGCCCTTAAAAGAAAATACATATATTTGGCAGTATATGTGTTACAGGAGGCTTTAATATTTGTATGCCAAACTATCTCTTTTTACATGGCCTGTGCTCTAGCCACAATGAACTTTGGACAAATTCTCAAACCTATTTTCCTATTATGTGCCACCTAACTTCGCAAACACATCATTTTCCCTAGCACAATGTTTTTGCCGCACCTTTATTCTTTTCTCTTGGGTAAATCTTATACTTTTTAAAATCTAAGTTTAATGCTCACTTCTTCAAGGAAACCTTCCCTGACTTCTTCCACCATTTATTTCTTCAGATACATGCTGTCATATCACTTTCTTCCTTTCCTTCAAAGTGCTTATTTCTTTTCGAATTATACATCATTATGTATGCTTTTTTGAGACTATTTTATTCATAGCTGATTCCTCCAATAGACTGTAAACTGTGAAAGATCAATAAATGTGTGAATATTTGCTTAGCATTGTATTTGCAGCATTTAGGCAATGCTTGAAATGTATTAAGTATTGAGTAAATGGTTTTTGAATTAATAACTATTACTGAATGAATAAATTTTCAGAAATATTTGTATTACTTTACACAACAAAAAATAAAGCCCTGTTTGTTTACTGGGGCTGGCATTAATATTTTTTTTCATTAATTCATTAGTATAGTTTCTATATTCAACCTCTGCAGAATTATATAAAAATAAAAGCTCTTTCTAAAACACACCTATTCATGTATATTTATGAAGATTTTGTTTACAGTGATCCCTACTTTGTGTAGTTTTCCTTTTTCCTTCCTCCTAATCCCTACCACCAACTTTGCATCAGACACATAAATTGTTGTAACACTTTTTTCAGCCCATGAATATAATTGCAATAAATAGGATCTGAATGTGATCTAGTTACTGCCAAGGTAGTTATTTTGATGGTCATCTTTCTTCTTACCTTGTGAACTTTTTGAAATCATGGAACATGTATAATTTCTCATAGATACCCAAGATCTAGTCATTTGTTTGATATACAATTCATTCTCAAAAATGTTTGCTGCACTAATAAATGCCTTTAAACCATTTACGAGCCAATTCAATAGATTTTTCATAACCTCTGTGAGTTCTAAATTGAGTTTATAGGTATATGCACAAAAAGGAAATACATGCTTTACAAATTCATGCTATATTACAAATGTTGCTCCCTTCTGTTAACCTATGTTAATAAAATATGATTTTTATATACAGGAGTGGTAGTCATTTCATGGTGCTTGTCAGGTAATAAAATGTGTTCTGCAGTGTTCTGCTTTTATCTTGATGGATGCAAACATAATATACAAACTATTTTGAGACTTTCCACCCACCATTCTTGTCTTGCATAAGAGCTTTTTGTTGATGAATGGGGTTACTCCAGAGCATCTTAGGTCAGGAAATGAAGATCAATTGCATTCATATTTGACAATGCAGTGTAGATTTAGATTCATACAGTGTGCTAACATTAGAATTTAACTTATTCTGGTAAAAATAGATTTGTAAAACATTTTTTAAAACTGAGATATCACAAGCCTCTCAGGGAATATTTAGGAGGGATATTTATATATGATGATTATGATAGCAATGGCAATGATGATGACATTTACAAGAACTCCCAGTTATTGATCATGTTAAATGTGCATAATATACTACAAATTTTAACTCATTTAATGTTGCAAAATTTAACAAAGAACAAAACTGGGATTCAAAAATGCTAAATTATTTGGACAATTAGGTAAAATAACTAGCTTTTTGATGCCTATCAAGCAAGAGAGGGAGGGCACAAACCCAGCCTATATGATTACAAAGATGTTATTTTAAACATTCCCAATGCGCCAAACCTAACCAATTTATTGTCTTTTGAGATGTAAGAACAAATGAGTGTACAGAAATACTAATCTATCACCAGAATAATTATAACCATATAACTAAGTTTAATTACACTTGAAAAATACATTAATTTATTGGAATTAAAATTCAATGGATTTTTCAAATATTACTTTAACTTGGAAAATTTTACAGAAATCTTTGAACAAGTATATTCTGGCAAAGAAAGGAGAAGATTTATGATATAGGCACATGTTCATGTCAGATAATTTTTTATATTTGTGTGACCACTAATTTTCCTCATAAAGAGCAATTTCTTAGCTCCATTTTAATCTATCATTTAAGTCTGAGTTATAATAAAATCACAGAATAACTAATTAATGTGAAATAGGATTATTTTTATTATTAATTAACCACTATTAGTTGCTTTATCCCACCAAAATGTTGCTTTTTCTGTGTTGGTAGAAGACCAAGCTTTCCAAAGAATACAAAAGCAGAAACTCTGTTTTTGTCAGGAAAGCAATAAAAAGTTACAGTGATACTGATGAAAAAATGATTACAGTATACGGCCAAAAAATCAAGTTTAGTACAGTTTGTTTCTACCCAGTACATATTGCCACAAAGCCAATTGGACTGCAGCAACCCGCCTAGATTGGATACCACTGGTGACTGTATGATTGAGGGAATTTTTGGCATATTAGCTCAACTCTGCCAGATGAATTTTTATAGTACTAAAGAATCTAGAGATAGAACTTAGTTCCTGCTTTGTCTCAATTAATCTTACATTTCTATTCAGAAGGACGTTTGTCTTGTGCTTAAAAAAATTCAGAACATAATTTATATTTTATCTGGGAACACTTCCTATATTTACTGCCATTCTCACATATTTCACTCCTATGTTCTGGTGTACTTGTATATATAGGAATTAACCCACAATCAAAAGAGACATGGGGACAAGCTAATTATTATTTGCATTAATCATCTTTAGTATTTTTTCAAAATACTTTTTAAAAAATTTATCATCTCCTACTTTTTTGTGTAATAAAAATATATCAACAATAGATGTTGATATAATTTTTGGTTCTACTTTATTCCAATAAATCAAGGAAGGATTTTTACTTGTCAAGACTGAGTTATGCTGTTTGATAAAAAGCAATGCATATCAGAAATAAGAAACACACACACACACACACACACACACACACACACACACACACAGGCAAATGGATAAGAGAAGAACTAAGTCAGATGTGTATAAGGGAAATGAAACATTTCCTCAAGTAAATCACTTGACAAAAAACAAATTATTTGGGTATACATGAGATAAATAAAAAGAAGACAATGTCAAAGTAGATAATGTTGAAAAAAAGAGTGGACAGGCCTGGGAATGAGCCACATGGCAAAAACATTCAGTGAAGAAAAGTTGAGAGAAAATAACAATCTTCAAGGTTGGTACCATTTATTATGAAAGAATTATGAGAAGTCCCAGATTTATATGCTGATGCCTCTCTTATATAGGAAACAGGGTAAATGCATATAATTATGTGATCTCTAAGATAAATTATGCTATTTTTTAGTACTTTCCAGGGTTAATATTTGAGATGATTATATGATTTAATTTATTATCATTTTTATTTCTGTTTAAATGGCAGTTCACTTAAATTGTAGAAAAAATAAGATATCTACATAATGATATAAAAAGTAACAACCAAACCCTACTCTGCTGTGTAAAATGAATCTGCTGGCTCAATGAATCCATTTAGTGCAGAGGTTCCTCTAATTGCCTTGTCCTGCGTTACTGATGGTTTAGCCAAGCTAAAGCCCAATGGTGTCCACCCCAGGTATGCAAAACTGAAATTATACATAGTTGCTCTGCTCAGTTGACAACTGAGCTGTTGACAATGCCCGTGCCACTTTGTCTGCTACTTAGAAGACTAGAGACCAGCAGATTAAAGATAACTCCTCTCTGGGGGTGCAACAGGAAATCAGATCATTTACATCACTCCTGTAAATGCCCAGAGTAATAGCCTGGTGAGAGTTAAGGTGCAGATAAAATTGTCACCTAAATCATTGCATACATTACAATGTATCCACCCTTGTGGACTAAGCACATAGTGAAGAACCATATGTTTCGAATGGAGAAGCTACCACTGTATGCCACACTTGTGACTCCTGCCAAAGGATGTCTCAGCCTTAATTCCTAACAGGGGAGAAAGCCACTTTATGTGGGCATTGGCCCTGCCTGCCTGACAGATTTGTTATTTCAGATCTCAACCCCTATCAGTCATTCCCCACCACTGTTCATTCTTGGATTAAAAATGAGTAAAGACTCAAAGAAACATGACAATTCATTTTTAAAGTAGTAGATTGCTAAATTTTTCATATGAAATTTTTGTTGGAACTTTAGTCTTGATGTATATCCCAGGATCTTGATTTCCAATATGGCTTTGACCGATTATAAAAAGATATATTATTTGCTTGTTCAGATTTGTGCATAGCCCAGATCTAACAAGTAGTAGATAAAATTAACCCCTTTTCTCTCAAAATCACATTCTCAATTTCCACATCAAGAAATAGTAATAGCTAACATTTTTGAGGACTTAATATTTATCAATGTCATCTTACTGTATGATCAGTCAATATATGCTCTTAATATTTGCTGGTTTAGAAACATTTTGTACACAACTGTTTAGAACTTAATTTCAGCTGCATTCGTTTATTACATTTATTTCAAAAGCCTTTCTGAGTAAAACTATTCCAACACTACAATTTCTCTTGATTTCATTTTTGCCTTTAAGTTTTATTTTGACATACTTTTACTCAAAATATTACACAAGCATGCCTAGATTTCTTGAATGATTATTCAAATCATAAAGCATTACACTAGCTCTCTATTAACACCTTTTAAAAATAGTGCCTATACATACCTGCTTTTTGAAGCTTTAACTCATGTTGAGTTGGATTTGGTAAAAGATTCACACTTATTTCAAAAGTGATGCAATCTCTCTTCTTAGCATACATATCTTTAGGAAATCATACTGGATTCCTGAAGAGATATCATACTTTGTGTGTGTGTGTGTGTGTGTGTGTGTGTGTGTGTGTGTAAAACATCTAAGTTACTCAGGGTTCTATCTGCAACTCTTGGGATTCTCCTTTCCCAGTTCTGCTGAAGGTATATTATGGCCTGTCATGGTTCAAAGATGCTATTTCTCATAAGTCACTGATTTCTGCTTTTTCTCAGAAACTGCATACCACCGGAACGATACTGAACAGAATTTCATTGCTTTAGGGGAATGTCATCTCTAATGTAACAAAATTGGGAGGGAAAAAGAGTTGGGTATCACTAACAGTTCAAAAACTGATGCTTTAATACTAAAATCTATATATAATCATATTAAGACAGTTCTAGGCAATGCAGAGCAGAATAGCTTCTCCACAAAATGTTATTGATTCTGAGCTATTCTGTAAATGTTATTTGTCCAACTGAAGAACTTTATCTGGTCAAATACTAAACAAATAATGCTTATTTCAAAATAACAATAAAAAGTTTTAGTTTTTCTTTAATTTCTCTTCTCTTAAAGGGACCAAACAGGCAGTATAAATGAGGATGTTTTAATAATGCCAAGCAGGTGGTGAGTGCCCAGGGGTAGATGATGAGATGGGGGACTGAGAAGGCAGTGGAGCCAGGGAGATGGCAGTGTTGTCAGCAGTCAGAGAAGTGGCTAGCATCACCAGGAGATTGAGTTCATCTAGGGTTATTGAGCAACTGGATAAATACATTTATATTATGGGAACCGGGACTCTCACTATCAGAGAAAGAATTTACTAATATAAATAGGGAGATGGTATTAGATTGGGCATGTTGATATTCTAAATAGACCTCTACAGATTTATATATAAAAATAAATATAAGTATGCATGTGTATTTACATAATATTGGATATAGATATGGATATTTCTTAGCTCTGTTATCTAGAGGACCTGGATTCTATGATACTTCTGTAGCAGTGAGGATACTAAGCACAGAGATCATGGTCTCCAAGCACCATCATCCATTAAAAGGAAATGAGAGCCCTTCAAGAAATCACTGAATGGCCAACTTCAAGGCTGGATAAAGAAAAGTAGAAGACGAGACTGGAACACATTTTTTCTGACAACATATTAAAAAGTTCTCAAAGAAGTAACAAGACATGTCAAAAAGAGGGAGAAGCCAGCCTGAAGGGGCTCCTATTTGCTAAATCTAGAGAAATTTGATCATCAAGAATTATATCAGCAGTAATGGTTTATATAATGTTGAATAAAATAGTGATCTGTGATTCCATACAGATATAAATAAATTAAATAACATTAATAAATGTAACAGGATAAGGGAAAACACTATCATTATGTTAGACTAACAACATATGAAAGAAGAATAGAAAATAGACCATTATAGTGGACATCAATTCAGCAGGGGGCATCAAGATTGTTAAAACTGGTGGGCAAAAATTTGATGATGAAAGAATACTGAGGTCTATTCACAGTAATTTTTCTCCAGGTATCTAAAAATTACACAAGAAACATTTATGCATTTTCAGTAAAGAAAATTTGCAGACAATTTTGCAACTTAACCAGTGTACCTGGGTTACAGGCCCAGTGGGAGGCATGGGGAAATGTCCTGTTCCCCTTATGCGACACACTGAAAGGCACAACATTGTTGGGTAGTATTCTTCCCCAAAAGTCATGAGCTAAGTTTGCACATGAGGAAACTATTCAATAGAACAGGACTGAGAAAAATTCTCTAGGTAGAAAGTTCTACATTCTTTCAAAGAGTCAGAGTCATGGCAGAAAATGTAAGACTGGAGAAATGTTCCAGATTGAAGAAGAAAAAAGAGACATGATCATACAATGAAGATCCTGGATTGGATCTTGAACAAGAAAGAAAAAGACATTGTTGGACTGTTAGTAAACTTTAAATGGAATTTGTGGATTACATAGGAATATTGTATTAGTATTGATTTCCAGAGTTTCATGGTTGTGCTATGGTAATGTAGGAGAGTATTCTTATTTTTGTAAAATACGCACTGTAGTATTAATTAAGGACCAATTGAGCTTGATGTCTGGGGCCATTTTCGGTGGTTAGAAAAAGAAAGAATGATAATTTGTATTTATTGTTGGGAGACAATTCTCCATGAATCTTTGCATTTCTACATGTCTTGAAAAATACATTATCTTATACTCTCTTGCAGGGATTTTTTTAGAGCAAATAGCCATGGAAGAAAGAGATAGTATTGACTTTTAGTCAGCAGAAAGGAGATTTGTTTTATGACTAAGATAATAAAGTTAATTTCTCCCTGTTGGATAAATGTTGGATGGGTTTAGTTGCAATATCCGTGTAAGACAGATGCTTTTATAAATTTGGGATTATTTAGTTATAAAGGCCCATTTGAGGTAAATTGTCTACCTAGACCTGCCTTTTTATCATCTCCAGCACTGGGACCAAGAGAAACCAATGGGAGCATTAACCTAATGCTGCCTCTGACCCCAAAGTCTCTGGACTTCTGCTGGCATCTATGCAGCTAACATGCTGTCTTGTAAGCAGGATAAAATCTCAGACCCTTCACAGTTCTTGACATCTAAATAAAGTGAGCCAGAAAGGGGTGATTGAGCAAATGTGGTAAAATATCACCAATTGGGGAATCTAAGTAAAGGCTGTATGAAAGTATCAACATAGCATTTCTGTAAGTGTAACTTTTCTATTTCTGTGTCAATTTAAAATTATTCCTAAATATAATTGTACAGGAAATTATCTTCATTGACTTGAAAATAAGAAAATAAAACTCATATTTTAATCCCAGAAAAGTCCTTGCAAATTAATTTAAATCTTGAATTATCATTTACTCTGCATATATGTAAGCCTTATATATCCACCACAGTAGAGCTAGATGAGTCATAAAGCAGTGGAAAGTTATTCTCACTTGATGTATAATATATGTAGTAATATAATTTCAACTTGTCATTCATATTTTTTAAACTTATTATCTTACTACATTTAAAGCATAATGAATATCTAGAGACTTACAAATATCAGTGACAATCTGGGAATTTATTGGCATTTTAATTTTTCATAAATATGCAGCATTATTAAAAAAACAAAATTATACACAAGAAAACAGTTGTAGATAGAGAATATATTGTCTTCTATATGCTATTTTTTTCTGCTGTAATCACTCTGATATGTACAAACATATATGAATATTTTCATATTATCACTTTTTAAGAAAAACATTGCACTCAGAAAACATATCCTAAACATTAAACATTAAATATTAATATTTTAATTTAACATTTATTATAAGTGAAATATCCCAGTTGCAGTAAAGTAATTATAAGTAATCTGAAGGCAGATAATTTGAAGTCTCATGAATGTTATTTAATTTCTTTCAGCCTCGATTTTCTTATCTGTAAGACGAGGATAACAATAATGTCACCAAGAAGAGAAAACATAAAGTACTGAGTGCCTGGTAAGATACAGCCTATGATCTCTTGTCTAGCCTGCATATAATTCCTTTTTTTACATGTACAAAATTATAGGGACTTAAGGAAAATATGTGTTTCAATAAGAGTAATATTCTGTCTTCTAATAAAAATCTAATTTTTTAAACAAGTGACCTCTCACTGGGCAAAGGAGGAGTTCTTTTTCTTTCCCCAGGTCCCTTTTCCATACTTTCCCAATTGAGTGAATTCTTTGATACAGCTGAAGATTATTCAAAAGCCTCTAACTAGTTGAAAGGAAGGATGAGGTTGGGCCAGTAATAGTCCATAGCAAGGATGCTTTTGATTCAAGACTCTGTTTATACTATTAATGAGAATAATATGCAATTTTTTGAGGTTTATTTTTAGGACTAATATATGGTTTGGGTCTATGTTATGCTTTCTTTTTTTCTCTATTTTATTCATGGCATTATTTTTTTTTAATTATTTTTTGAGTACTCCAGTACATATTACTATTTTTATCCCAAATGCTAATATTTTTCAAAGCCAGAAAGAAAAAAGATGTGTGTGCTTTAATTCTCTAATGCCTGTCTTCATGAATTTTGATTTTGTGCCTCTCAGGAGCTACAAAGGAGAAAAATAATGTTATCCATTTCAAATCAAATCAACGCACTTTGGTTAATTATAGACCCATCTAAGGGAAAACAATCACATTAAATTTTCAAGGTGTTAAAAGCAGCTGCACATCAATGTATTTATATTTATTGAGTTCCCTGAACCTTTGAATAGACGTCAGAGTAAACAGGAAAAAACTTCAAAGAAAGAGTTTACTATAAAGTTAAGTAGATTCTGTCCTCTTTTGCCCTCAACACAAAGGAAATCAATTATGTCAAGGTCAACTTTGATGTCCCTTGTATCTACACTTTCTTCTCAATTTTCTGTGCTACTGCTGCTATACAGATCTGAATTACCTCCTACTGTTTGGGACACCTCAGAGTCTCTGTACCTTCTTTGAAACAAGATTCTTATACAATGGCCTCACAGGTATCTCCCTATATTAGCTCTAATCATGCTATCCTCTGGTGTATTTATTTATTGGTTGGTTGGTTGGTTAGTTGGTTTTTTAAGACTTTCTATCTGTCTTCATTCCCTAAAGTGTAAATCAATGCCTAGCTGTCTGATCTTCCGAAACCTCAATTTGCTCAGCTACTGGATGAAGATAATGAGAATACATTCATACTTAGAATTCTTGATATAGTTGTTCAAAAAGTGTTAGGTTTCTTTATTATGTATTTTTAAAATAGAAATATGTTGTATTTTATAATTCATTTGAGTAAAAACAATAATAATAAGGTTTTACTTTACGTTTTAAATTTTATAGAACTTCTGTATGTTCTTCTGCCTAAGTATTGGCAATTTGCTCAAGATTCCTCTAAATGCTAGGAACAAGGTTCCCTACCATCCTGGGCTATGTCCAGATATGTTTTCCAGGGTCCTGCTGGGCACTTCAGAGAAAGCATACACATAGGAATGTTATATATACAGTAAGCAAATACTTAGATTGGTCCGATTGCTTCTTCCCCTCAAACAGTAACTAATGCCTTGATTGCAAGAGATAGAAGATTTATTTTTTTTTCCCATTTATTTTATTGCATTTTAGGTTTTGGGGTACATGTGAAGAACATGCAAAATTGTTACATAGTAACACACGTGGCAGTGTGATTTGCTGCATTCCTCCCCATCACCTACATCTGGCATTTCTCCCCTTGCTATCTCTCCCCAGCTTCCCACCCCCCACCGTCCCTCCCCTATTTCCCCCCAACTGATCCCAGTGTGTAGTGCTCCCCTCCCTGTGTCCATGTGTTCTC